>NC_081412.1:333385023-333685023 GCF_030272615.1 Cryptomeria japonica
TGTGGAGCCACAAGGATCAAATCTTACCGATGAGATATAGCCCTTACCCCATTTCAAATTAGGGCATGATTGAGTGAGACCATGGCATTTTGGGGCACCATGTCTAAACTAGGGCATTCCACACCTTGGTCCTATTGCAAGGTGTGTGCCCTTGGTCTCCTTGTGTTGTGAAGTACACTGCAGAGGTTGGTTTTGTGACATGGCTTAACTGCCTCCTATGGATTCTATAAGTCTAGTGGTTTTATTAGACATTAACAGGTCAATATTTTGGTGTAATAACAATTGTACTCCTAACAGGTCCCACCACAATCATAACCAAAGTAATTCTAAAAGAGGGTGGGTATCCCATGGCAGAACCCACAAAAATTTGTTCATGACCTCAAAGCTAGAGAATAGGTAGAAATGGAACTAGAAAGGGGATGAGAATAGGACACACTAAATTAGAGACACAAACATAAGGTGAAAATTATACTAGTGGCAATTTAGGATGCTACATCTAGCACCCACTTTAACGGGAGTATGAGCCTATGCAAATACTCACAGTAAAGTAGATGAAAGATGAGAAAGAGGAGAAATTAGGAGCACAATCACAAGGAGTATAATAAATCACTAATTTTGAGGAACCAATCCCCCAATCTTAGGATCTTAACTCACATAGTCACATGCAAGGGAACACAAAACAAGACAAAGGCAAACAAAGACAAAAGACACACAACACAAAAGCTAAAAACAAAAACAATACCTCAAGTCAACTAGTCGTACAGACCTTAATAATCAAAATGTCTCAACCACTAATATCATTCTTGAAATGCCATCACAAGGACACAAGCGATCACATAAAAAGAGAAAGAGTATACATCAACCATGGACTACAAATAGAAAAGTTATGATCTTATGAGGAGAAGAAAGGAGAAAACATGGATATCACAATCTAGTAGTATTTTTCTAGGTGATCCATGAGAAGAAGAGCGAGAGAGGACATGGATATCACACTCTATTTGTGGTTTACTAGGTGATCCATGTTGGGGAGGAGACTTTAGGAATGGTCTAGCTGTGTTTTGCTAGTTCCACTCATCCTTCTAAGTATGCAACTATCTGGTTTCAAGTGTTAAGCATATTGTATAAGAGTTTGTCTTCTCTAGTTTTGAGCATGCAACAACCTATGTAAGACATGAAATGAAAATGCAAATGTGTGTCTAGTATTGGGAACATCTCATGTAAGAGTTTGTTTGTTCAGGTTTTGAGAATAAATAACATAGGCCTATGTTGATGTCTTAAGGAAGCTAGAAACAAGGATACTCACCTTCAACACCAAGGAGATATCCTTTTAGGCAACAACGTTCATAAATCCAAGCTAAAGAGGCAATACTCTTACAAGAAAGGATGAGATAATAGAAAAAGAGATATCTTGAAACAAGAGTAAAGGGAATCCTTGGAGGGGAAGAGATATTTACTCAAAATACATCTAGCTCCAAGAGGAGTTCTTGAACAAAAATAACATCATCGAGAGGGAGGAGAACAAGAATGTACACCTTCCCCCTATTTCTAGGTTAAATATATTCTTGATGAAGGATTACACACTTTTGACCCAAAGTGAAGGGTTTGTTTAATATAATAGATATACATTTTCTAATGTAAAGAGGTTGCAGATAAGGACACAATACACCTCTTGCATGAGAGAGAATCCTTAAGAAAACCAAAAACTTCACACAAGTAATGGCATCAAATCATAAGAAAACACCACTCAATAAACAAAAATTGGATCCTTAGAAAGGATAGGAGAAATCAATTCCCTCAAGCAAAGGGACAAAGTGAAGGATTACACAACTTCCAAAGAGAGATTATTCATAAGGGATGTACTATTTCAAACAAAGAATAGGTCCTAACCAAGGAACACACATGTACTCACATGGAGGATAATTCTATGCAAGAAAGAACATCACATTATGAAAAATACAACTCATAAAGGAAAAAGTGAAACCTTAGAAAGAGGAAAGAGATAAGATAATATTCTTTCCTCCCAAGCATAGAGACAAGAATAAATAGACTATTATTTTTCTCACTACGTATTGCACTTGAAATTGTACCATCATGAATGATAATGGGCCCCCGATAGGTAAGCTAACAATGTCACATAATGAGGAGAAACATTATAGGAACTTGAATGTTATTTGAAATGATTATGAGAAATATGCCATTTATTGTGACATGTTATTTTTATGATACCTAATTCAATATATTGTATTTTAATTTGCAAAGCTTGACATTCATTAGTAAAATGATCATGGATTTGATGATACTTGCGAAAAGTAGAACTTTCAAGATGTTGTTTATATTTCCTTCTTCGTTTAGGCCTGAGAAGAGAAATTAAGTTGGCATGAAGAATATCAAATAAAATGTTATCTTCTTGTGATATCATATTGAAATGAGAAAATATGGACTTTCTAGACAACAGAGGAGTGGATGTTGACAAAGGAAGAGGTTGGAAACCTAGATTTTCATTAGAAAAGTGTGATTATTCATGAATTTCAAGACTTTGTTGCACACATCCTAAAACTTGTACATTGTATCCATGTGTAGGATCAAGAGAGGGTTTTCTCTTTGGTGGAATTGGATTGAATTTTAAGGAGGCCCAATCAATTTCTAGACATTTGTTAGGATAAAAATTTAGAGTATCAAATTTAGGCATCTTAGATTTCTACAAAAATGTGTGAAATATAATGACCCCCAATCATCCTCCAATAGTTCTTCTTTAGGAACATCTTTAGTATGAGATTTTGTATTTGTCTGAATTGGAGAAAGGATTGTAGGAACTAACAAATTATATTATGCATCAATTTGTATGTTCTTGTTAGCTTCAAAAGAAAACACTTCATTATTATATGTGTAAGGTACTGCATGATAATCATATTGATGATTCACTCCACCCTTAGGATTATCAACAACATGAATGGTATTGATTTGATCTTGATTAGGTTCTTCATCTTTAGGAGAGAGAGAATTGGAAACGTTATCCTCTTGACCTAAAGTATCTTCATGACAAACCTTAGGAAAGGGACAATAATATCTCATTGATGCTTCATCTTTAGGGGGGGAGGTTGTTGAAATGAATATAAGGTGAGGTGGTGTTAAGGTAATTTTCAATCATATCACCCTTTTTTACCATAATATCATCCTCTTTCACCAAGGTACTCTCATGGGGGAGGGACATATTAAGAGAATAATTAACATCATCCTCCAATAGTTCTTCCAAAAGAGGGAGATCATTAAGAGAAGTGTTAATAATATCTTATTACATTAATATGTCCTTTTTAGGGAGAGAAACTTTGGGAGAGGAATCATTGAAAGATTCATAAAGGGGATTTTCATATAACTTAAATCCTATCTTGCAATGCATCACTTTGATGTCCGGTCAGAGCTTGCCAACATGCATCTTCTTGCACCAAAATATTCTCTTGTATTAGCATGTAATAATGAGGAGGATAAAAATAAAAATCATAGGTACTAAATGGCTCATCAAAGGTAGTAAAGTATTCATTGAGGATATACTTATGGGAGAGGCACATTTTAGGAGAAAGGTCATCATCATTCATCAAAACTTCATCCTTAGAAGGGAGAGTTTTAGAAGAAGTGTTAATGGTATCTTTTTGTACCAAAATGTCCTCATGGGTAGGAATATCCTTAGGATAGGATAGAGAAAAATAATGGAGGCTAAGGCATTATTGCATCTATGAAATAAATGCATCATGAAACTAAATAAATGAAAATAGAATGACGATAATTTGTTTTCTCAAATGATAACATATGAGAAATGCATGATAAAAAGAGATAACAATGTGTAATTATTTATGATTTTTTAACTAATGAAAGTACACAAACAATGATTGAATGTATTTAAAGCTGAAAATAGCATGCCATAACAATCAGATCTGAAAAACACAACTGAAAAAATATGTAACCCACAAGTCAATTTTATAAATATAAATTAGGGTTTGTATGAAAGTAACCACTAAATTTATGTAATAAAATTGCAAATATAATTTCATTGTAAAATTTATTGTCTGGATGCCTACAAATCAAGTTTGAGACCATAAATAAAAAATAAGCATGCAAGGAGTCCGGTTCACCAAAATGTAGAGGTGTAATTTGGAACTAGGGTTTCACCAAGTAGGATAAGACCACCAATCAACCAAATTAGCCAATACATTGAAAGAGGGGTGAATCCAATATATCTAGCCTCAATCTAATCAGGGAAATGGCTGATATTTCTAATTAGATTCTTTGGTTAGGATCTGGTTCCCTCTTTCTAAGTTGAATTGTGAAAATGTTGAAATTAGGGTAAACCAGGGAATTTTTCATGTAAATTGACAGAAACATTAAGCTACAGATGTCGTATAGAGCTACCAACCTACATCTAAGCAAAAGAATATGTTTTAGATTTGTTCCCAAAAGTTTGAGCTAATTTTTGTGGACCAAGTAGTATCAATTCACCATGGTGCTCTGAATTTTACACTGACAAAAGTTGAACCTATTTGTCTCTACGAATTTTTTTGAATCCCCAATTACAACTTTCTACATGTTCCTGCACACAAAAAATAAAGGGAGGAATGTTGGGAATAGGGGTTTCCTAAGTCAAACCCCGATTTAGGAATTAACCTTGAATGGAATAATGTAAATACTGAAATAATTAATTAAGGATATAGACCACAAATCTGCAAATGTTGTTGATGATGCAATTCTCTTTGAATGTAATCACAAATTTTACATGAAATGGCATGGACATATGACAAAACCCTAGTCACACACACATGCTTGGATAAAAATTGACATGACTTTTCTCCACAATGATTGATGATGAATATGCAACCTTGAAAATCTTTGAAAATGCTTGATTATGAATTCTTCACGAATGCATGAATGATGAATGTACATTCTAGGATCTAAAATGAATTGATATGATGTTTTTATATAGGGATCTATAGGTAAATTACCAATTAGGTCAACCTCTAACAGTCATGTGGATCCATGGGGATCAAATCTTACTAATGAGATATAGCCCCTACCCCATTTCAAATTAGGGCCTAATTGAGTGGGGCCATGGCATTTTGGGGTGCCATGGTCTAGACTAGGGCATTCCACACCCTGGTCCCACCAACAATGTTGAAAGAGGGTGGGTATCCTATGATAGGATCCACAAAAGGTTGTTCATGGCTTCAAAGCTAGAGAATAGGCATAAACAGACCTAGAAAGGGGATGAGGATAGGACACACTAAAGTACAGGAACAAACATGAGGTGTAAGTTGTACAGGTGATAATTTATGATGCTACAGTACCTATGGTATCTACGCTTTTACTATATATCTTGTATCTAAATCTGTGCACCGGGTACCTATACCTATCATCTTCTCTATCCCCCTCTCCCTTGCGGTTACCTTGGTGGTCGTGCACCTCTCCCTCCCTCTCCCTCATTCTCACCCTTTGATCTTCTCCCCCTCCCTCTCCTCCACTGCCACCTAGGTGACATCTCCCCATTGGTATCATCCTCCAATCAGAGCATGGGCTCCCCTACTCTTATCGATCATGGGAAGGTATGTGCTTTGAAATAAGCCTCATAATTTAGAGTCATCTTGGCATCTGCAACATCCAATCTTAGATCCCAAGGCATAGGTGGCAATGCTTAAAACTTTGCTACAACAACCTCATAAGATAGGCATGTTCCCTATCAAGGTATCTCTCGCTTAATATGCACAAACTCACCAAATCCCAGTGGTTGTGCATGCACCCTACCGAACTATCTTGACACACTATCTAGAAAGTGTCTCTCAATGATGTATGATGTCCAACTGATCAAGCACCTAGTCTCATAACAATAAGGAAAATTCAGCTCATCATCCTCCCAGGGCTTGTAGTCTAGGTAGAGCCTCCAAATGATTGTATCAATATCATCAATAACTCTCATCTAGTAATCCATCTCCTTGAGTTGAGGTTGGGAGATGCTCATGCTATACATATGGACACATGGTTTTCTTGCTCGATATCCTCTGTAATAAATTGGCCCGATCACTATAATATGCTCAAAGGCCCATATATGTAGTAGTGTCACTCCTACCGATATCCCACAACCTTTGAGGTACATAAACTAATGAAGATAATAGTATAAGTAGGATATCATGCAAGACCCCCAAGTGAATCGAGTACCCTATGTAAGAATCATCTCCATGGCATTGGCCCATTCAATGGAGATGCCATGTGTCATACGATTTTGACATATATAACCACTTATGACTCCACCTAGAACAACAACCTGACGATCTCACCAACCCTGCCTCATACATCTTGTCCTTGTTGATGTGGCTATCATGGACCTCCAAATCCTCACAATCAAAGATATGGCATAGAGAATCTATATCCTTGCCCTCCTAGGATCATATACAACCATCTCTCCATAGATGGGGATGCACATAATTTGATACATGTCCTCCAAAGTGACAAACATCTTCCTTGTCAACAAGTGGAACTTCCAGTACTCATTTTACCACCATTGAGAATCATCTCCATAGACCTACCCCATCTGATGGATATTCCATGTGTCATGCAATCTATACATATATAACCACTGATGACTCCACCTAGAATAACAACCCAAGTCAATTTCACCAACCCTACCTTATACATCTCGTCTCAAATGATGTGGATGTTGCGGACCTCCAAATCCTCACAATCAAAGACATGGCATAGAGAATCTATATCCTTGCCCTCCTGTTCATATACAACCATCTCTCCATGAATGGGAATGCATAAAATCCAGTAGATGTCCTCTAAAGTGACAAACATCTCCCCTGTCAGAAAGTGGAACATGCAGTTCTCATTGTACCACTTCTCAGTGAATGCAAACAATAGACCGAGATTTGTCTGAATCTCGAGCATAAATGTGGCATGCCATAATCCCAGCATAGATAGTATCAAGTGATCATCCTCAAACAGTTGTGGTCTCAATCATTGCATCCATGAGAATCTCTTGTGTGAGTCCAATGGGGCTGAATTAGCCTGCAATCACAAATGGAATCACATCAATGTCAAAATCTTGTCAGCTTCAACTAAACTTTGTCAAATTTGTCTTGTGAATTCATCAAATTTTTGAGCTTCATCAGTCACTCTACAACCTATCCTATTGGGGGAATCATTGGATTTCCTCAATCTAACTATCTATCCTACTCGCTATTTATCACAACAAAAACCTATTTTGCCCCTATTTTAACTATATACATGATAACGTTTATCATAGATGTGCTAGCAATCCATAAACATGGTTTCATCATGCACAAACACACTTTTTCCCTATACGTGTTACTATTTGACACATATGTGTCAAGAATCTAGAAACACACTTATCCATGCTAAGAACACAAAAGGACCAAAAACACGCTAGAATTTGTCGCATACATGGTAGGATTGACCCTATATGTTTTTTTACCATAGGCACACTTTTATGGACCACATATACAGTTTTATAAACCCTAAACACATTTTTAACATTGACATGGTGTAAATGACCCTAGACGTGCTAAGAATCGACACATACATGTTTTTGGCATTTTCCTAGTGCCGTATTTTTGGAAACCTACATTCTAGTGCTATTTATGACACAATAAATGCATGAAATCAAAAGGATGACAAGGTACATACTGGCTCTCTGTACTCCTTGGGTCACTCATGCTGACATACACACTCAAATTGGTTGAATCATTTCGCCATAGCTTCGTTGTTGTGCTCTTAAGTTCTTGTAGTGTCCACCCTTGACTTGATTTGATTTGACTAGACTTGACTTTTATTTCATGCTTGATGGACTTATTTAGACTCTTTATGATGTTTTGGATTATGATTATACATGTGTTTCAATACTCATTATTATGCTAGACATTATTGGACATATGCTATTTTTATAGTTTATATGGATGATGATACTATCATTATTGATAATGTGATTTGATGGATTCTATATGCATTACTATGTTGATGGATTATTGATTATTTATATTGGTCATGGATTTGATGCTATTATGATTACACTAACCCTATTTCATGATTATATATGATGAGACATTTATGAGATGTGTTTTCTTATTGTATGACTGTCTTCGTGAGAGGGACAATGTCACATCACTCATTGCGAGCGGATGTGTCATCGCGATTCCATATCACTTGTCTGTTATGATGTATATGCATATATTATATCATTGCTATGTGTTTGCAGTATTTGCATGTACCAGACATTGACTCCACCTGGCTTCACATGTTTGAGTGTGTCTTTAAATCCCAATGGCATGTGGTCTAGAGATGACATGAGTTCCCTACACATACTCTAGATCTAAGTTGTTCACTGTGAGACGTCAACATCTTGGCATAATTTGCCATGTCAGTTAGTGAGTTGTGGTTAAGTGAGTATGCTAGCCTATTGTTGATTTATTTGATGTATTTGTGTGTGATTTTGTAGATATTAATGATTAATTTAATCGATTGGATTATTGGCTTTTGAATATTTAATTATTTGATTATTAGTGTTTATGTTGTTTAAGGTTTATTTAATATTTATTGTTTAATCCTTATTGGAGGTTGACCATTTATTTGATTATGTTTATTTATTGCTTATAGTTTGAATTATTTATTTTATGTTTAATATTTTATTTGGTTCTTTAATTATTTAATGAGCTTTGAGCTATTTATTTATTATTTCCCTTTGGATTATTTATATAGTTTATATTTTAAATTATATTGGGTTGTATAAATAACTTGGGGTAAATAATAATAATATTCCTCACTTGATTTTGTATAAACATGTTTTATATTTTCTACCTACCCTTTACTCTCATTGGATGAATTTGAAATGGGAGAATAAATTATATTACATGGTGTATTGGTAAAATATATTCCAAAAGGAATATTTTGATTGGTTCTTGTGGAGCCTAGGGTTTTGGAGTTTTGAATGGCTTTTTATTTTGATTGCCGAAATGTTTTTCAGGTTGCTTCTTCCTGGAAGTTTTCTGCAAAATTTCTTTGGCTCTTGGTTTTGGCTTTTGGATTGTTGGATCTTGGTTTATTTGGCTTTTGGATTTGGTTTGGAGCTCTTCTTCAACTACTTTCCATAACACGTGTTGCAGGTTGGAGATCTTTTACCTTTTGTATTTTAATTTTATTGTTTTCATGTATGCTTCATGTCTGCATAATGTATCTGGGTGATGGGTTGAATAAATTTATAATCTATAGTTTTTATAGTATGGAAAATGAATATTTGGGGATGAACTTTATATTATATGGATTGATATTGTTTCTGGTTGAAAATATTGTTATGGTTTTATGTGTTTGTCATTCATGGCTCTGTGATTATTCTTCTCCTTGTAAGTCCCTACAGGATGAGTCTTTTGTTTTGGTTGAGATTGTGTTTGAGAGTCTATTTTGAAGTTTAAAGGAGCTGGCATTTGTTATTTTCATTTGTATCAAGTTATCTGAGAAATCTGGAGTTACTTTTATGTCGATCTGGAGAATGAATGTTTTATGATATCTTCCAATACGATTCATATTTTCTCATAATGTTTATGTCGGTAAATTGGTCTTGTTTGGGCGTCTCTATTGAGCCCTTACTCATGTCATTTGGTTTAGTTTTCGATTTTTAAACTTAGTCGCAAATTTCATATTTCCAAGTCTATATTTGGGTGATTGCGCTAAAATCCTATGTATAAGCACTACCTGAAATAGTAAATGTGTTGTATGGGTCTATATATGCACTACCTTTCTATGCAAAAGCATTGTTTTTGATTATATGTGTTGTTTTATTAGGTATATGCGCTAACTATTAGTGGCAATGCACTATTCTATTTCGTGAATGCATTGTCCAATCTGGTAAAAGCGCTGCCAGATTAGGTATATGCGATGTTTTGTTCTATTTTTGCAATGTGGTCTATTTTGGTCATTCTGCCATATTTTTCCGATCTGATTTTTGTACCAGAGGCTTGATTTTGGTCTGTAGATGATTTTTAGATTGATGTTTGATCTGATTTGATGTTTTTCAATGGTTTTTATGCATATTTATCTTCCTTGTTGTTGTTGATGACTTGGTACTTTCTCTCCCATGTTCATGAGCCATGGTTGAAGAGGTGATGTCTTTGTTATTCTTGAACTAGAAAGTGAGTTGGCCTTGTTGTGGGTTTTATCTTTATGTTGACAACAGATTTGATGGCATGTTGTGGCCTTTGTACTTGTTGGCCAAGAGGCTCATTTTTCTATACTAGTTGTGTTGTAGCCATGTGTATATTGTAAGGAATTTGTATGGATTTATATGGCTGCATATGGATGTTATGTTTTCAAATTTTCATGTTGGATTAGAGCCTCTTGTGATTTATTGTTGGGTCCATGTTAGGGGGAGTGGGCTTCCTTGTGATGACCGTGGTCATGAGAGATAGGCTTGCATGAGGTTCCTTGTAAGGATGCATGAAGTCTAGACTACCAAGGCACATTGGGAGTTTAACAAGATGTAAACAAGTGATAACATAATAATTAATTAATGGGATAGGTTAATAATTCACTAATCAAGATAATGAATAGTTGTGAGCCCCATGACTTGATCCTAGGGAGGATGTTTTAGGATAGGCATGGGAAGGCCATTGTGATGGCAAGTCAATCTTCCTTGATCTCACATAGGTTGAGATGGCTCCACATGTCCATCAAGGTTGTGCCTTGTTTTATAGTATATATTATGTTAGAGGATGGCATGCAATGTCACTCCACTCCTATATGTGTCCCCTTGTTGATTGTTAATATGCCTTGTGGATTTGCATTTATGACTTGTTGATTTGCAAGCCTCTGGGAGTTTCTTACTTGTGATTGTTTGTGATTGGATCATATTTGAGAGTATTTGTATGTGTGTTGTCTCTTTGGTTATTAGGTGTCATCTTAGGTTTAGAGTGTGTGTTGGGACCTTGTGTCATCTCCTAGCACGAGGGATAGTTCCTTAGGTTCCACATGGTCAAGGTGGTTGGTGCTTTTCAACCATTGGGATGTTCTCTTGGATTCTTCATGCGTGGATGTGGATTCTTCTCATTATAGCAGCTTATGGATGTTCTTGTAGCAGATTTATGTAAAGGATATCTTGGACTCGTGTAATGTATTACCTTGTAAAAGTAGATGAAATCATGTGTTAGGAATGAGTTGTACTCATGATGTATTATTCATATGATTATAATTGTATTGTAGTTGGTATTTAGGATTATGACATGATTTGTAATATTGGAACCATGGGATGTAGGGTGATGTTCTTGTATAATGAATGTAAATGACTTTCATGTACTTAGATGTTGCAATGGATTTACATTTGTAAAAGACTGGATTCATGTTATTGTTGTATTAGTTTAGATTCCACGGTTATTATCTAGAAGTAGATTCATATGTGAAAAGACCTTAATAAAATGGAATGAATAAGATGTAGGAATAATGGTTGATAAATGAATATCATGTAGATAAGATGTTGTTCATGTGATTGTATTGGAAGTTAAGAAGTATGCATAGGATATAAGATTAAAGAAAAGAATAAAGATACTTGCATTATTGTATTTAGGATTCAAGATGAAGGATATGATCATGTTAGGAGTTTAAATGCATGTGTAGTATGGATAAAAGATAAGTATGAATGAATTTGTCTAAGCGTTGGTATTGCAATTACCATGGTAAATGGATAATGATCATGTAGTTAGGAAATGGTTAAGGATTAAAAAACATTTGGATTTGGATCATACAATGAACTAAAGAAAGGGGCTTAGTTTTGCATTGAAAGAAGTAAATATGTCATTGTGGTAGTGAATAAGTAGTGGCGTAAAGTACCCTAGGGAGAAGTTAATGATGTTATGTTATTCTGCTTGCGTAATTTAGTTATTGTGTTTAGAAATCATGTTCATTGTGTTTAAGTGCTAATAGATATTAATTATAAATGGAGTTATATGTTTCATTAGTTGATATTTAAATTTTTTTTTATCTCCATTTAGTATGTTAGATGCTTATTTTCTCTAGGGTATTTTGGCAGGCATTACAATTCTCCTTTGCTTTGCACTGTGAATAATGAAAGTCATGGATGCAAATGAGGTGGCTCCTATCCAACTCTCCTATTTATAGGAGTGGTAACCCTAGATGCCCATGGTGACCCTTAGGGTCGCGGTGGCCCCCATGGTCGCAGTGATCCCCCCAAGACTCTGTTGTCACCCATCCTTGTTATTTTTCTCCCGCCTATTCTTCTTGCTTAGCCTTTTTCTAGCCTTTTTGTTTTCGAGAGACTGTTTGATTGTTTTCAAATAATTTCACCCAATCTCTTGAGGGGACATGTCATCTTCCTTAGCAGGGGCAACCTATTGTATTAGTGTTTTAATTTTCTTTGAAATAATACGACAACTTGCATTGTCTCAAAGAGGGGCAAAATGTAGACACCTAAAATTGTCCTAGTCCAATTAAATAAATATTTTATTTATTTAATTATTTTATCCTAAGCCTTTTATTAGTTAAATAGATTTTTATTTATTTAATTAATTCATCAAGCCTTTTCTAGCCTTTCCTTATTTAAATAAATATTTTTATTTATTTAAATTATCCTTTCCCTAAATTTAAATAAATATTTTATTTATTTAATTGACCCCACCTCTTCTATTAATTAAATAAATATTTATTTATTTAATTAATTCATTAGATTTTTCCCCTCCATGACATTCGTCATTCATCTCTTAATTTACCTTTAACCACCTCTCTAATCTTTTCGTGTTTCCTATACCTCCCCTCTAATCCGAGTTGACCATTTATCCTTCCACCTCTTAATCCTAGCCCTTCATTTTTAGGGTGTTCTCTATAAAAGAGGACCCTTTCCCTATCCTTTCATATAGAATTCAAGCATAAGAACCTACACACTATTGAATTGCATACATAACCACAATCTATTCTTTATTGATATCTTGTGTACACCTAAAATCTGAGAGCAACCATAATCAATCAAACAAGATAAATGGAGATAGGAAAACAATGGAGATCAAACCCTAGGAGCATGTGATGGTATAATCTTTCTATTTTGTTGTTTGCATGATTTTAGGTTCATTATTGGTGTATGTTGGATTCATTATAGAACTAGGTTTATGTGGTTGAATCAATTAGGTTTTACAATATTTTTAGTTTCCAATTCCAACATATATAGGTGGTACTCATGTGAAGACTTTCTCTACAAGTGTATTATAATTGTAATTTACTAAATTATGTATTGGTTTTATAGTGTGGAGTTTTTATTCTAATAGCATTTTTCCCGTGTACACATGCCGTATGACATTTATTTTTTATTTTCTTTACAAATGTGTTTCTACTTTTTGTAATTAATAAAAGATTAAAATTTGCACAACACTCTCCTCAAAATATTAATGTAGGAATTTTGTATACTTTCCCTACTTCCTTTCAATTTAAAAGTATTTTATATGTTGCTCAAACATGTATATTATGTTATTGTGTTTGCATCCATGTCATTTTACTCCTAAGAAGGTAAGATAAGAATTTGGATTCCACAAACATAGATTGTATATTTTCCTACCATTATCTTAGAAGATTGATGTCTCAAATATTGCAAATCTTGGAGCATGGACCTTATAGAGTACCTACCTTCATTTCGTTATTTTTACTTATGTTGAGATAAGTTTTAAGATGTAAAATTAAGGAGACTTTTTCTTAAGAGTAATTAAAAGTCGTTGGAACATGTCACACAACATATTATACTAATTTATGACAAGAATCATAATCTATTTTATGTTACATATTTTTCAATAGAATAGATATCGAATTTGATTAAATTCATTTAAATAAAAATTCTAAGTTTCGTTAAAGCTTTATAATACTTGGTTTTTTAAATTTTACATCTGAAATGAATAGTTAAATAGATTGTGAATCCAATAAAATTATAATTGAGTCTATTCAACTATATAATACCCAATTATAGAGGATAAAAGAAAACTATACAAGGAGTGCATGGGTTTTTTTTTTTTGAAGTAACCAAGTGTCATAATGCATTACATGTACATGTATAATGCTCAAACTCAAGATAAGATCAACTATTAGTTAACTGACTAAGCACATGCAAAATTTTAAACTCATGGAACACTATCTGAGATAACTCCAGTCACCTCTAAGGGTTCCATGGCATCACTACCTTAGCAACACTTCCAAGACTAAGTCAATAACTCATGACCAACTAGGAGATGACTAAGTCAACCTCCAACACTAAAATAACACATTTTGTTCATTTTAATACATTAATTGAAATGTTCTTATGATAACATCAAGATATGTATCAAGAATGGAGAAGCATAAGAGATCATACTTTGTGCCTAATCCCAACACGGTGCATGTAAAGCAATACCAATACAAGTCCAATAAAATCTATTAAATTCATCTCCAATTGGAGTGTCTTAATACATACATGATCAATGATACAATACATGTCTCAATATACAAATGATTATATTTTACAAGAGATACAAAATTAGAGGAATCTAGTGTTGAGGAAGGAGGTAGAAATCCATCGAGTTAGTCACAAACCAACTCCTCAAATCCCTAACGATGGTTGGAAACAACACCAGACCATGTGGTACCCATATGGCCATCCCACCATGCTTGTGGAGATAGTCACATGGACCAAATAGTCATACAAGTATACAAGGGAAGCAATGAGATTACACAAGAGCCAAACATGGAGAAAATGTTCAACACAACGTATCAACCCAACAAGAGTCATGAAGCCACAACAAGATGGAAATTCCAACAATGCATTACTCACATCAAAGACCAACAATCTAGTAAGAGAAGGTGCCCGAGTAATAATAAGTAAAATATCTTAAGAATGAGGAAGTATCCTCACCCAACAACAATAAGGAAAAAGAGGCACCCACAAGAGAAATACCAAATTTTCCATGCGACATATATCGCAATGAGATAGCCGAAAATTCAAGTAACAGTAAATCCATAAGGTGCTACTCTACTATTAGGACCTAAATACTAGAGTGCTAGTGTAGGGAGTGTCATCATCTATGCTCATGAGGATGTACCACATGGAACTAAGAATCCTCTCATACAAATGAGAATGACGATCATGCAAGGTTTGACACCACATGTTTGGGCATACCACTTTATGTAAGATCTAGTGCCTACATGTGCAACATTCCTTACCAATATATTTGTAGCCTTATACTACTGCTCAAGGTATGTTTGGGGCACCAATTATCTTAATTAATATTTAATCACATCCCAAGTTATTATTATGTTATCACTTGATTAGGTAACTCCCCACACCATGATTGCCAGTGAGCCACTTTGCACTAAGGACACGTTGGGAACCACTACCTAAACCCACTTTAGTAATAGTCCTATGCTAATTCCATTCAATTGAATGAGGTATAAAAATAAAACAATGCAATGATTCACATTTCTATATCCTCAATTATATCAATTATCTATTTTCATAATTCCATAACAACCATACATAAGGTGTACTCAATTGGTCATGGTACCAAGAGAACCAGATCCACTTGATCCCATAATGAAATTTAATCACATAAGAAGATACAATATAACCATTTCAATATTTTCATAAGTACTCAAGTTTTCATTACAAGGGCTCATAACAAGAGCTATCAATTCATTACACCCGAGAAGGCATGAGTCAAGCAAAAATAATAACCTCATTGCAAATCAACCTGCCAACACCAAATGTATCAAATCAGGAATAGATACACATACTCATCATCATAATAATATATCAAGAGGTATTAAACATAGTTCATAACAATCCATAACTCAAGGAGCAGCCTCTAGGTCTTCGAGTCAAGAATTCAATCCCAAAATAATCTCAATTCAAAAGTATAAATATAAATTATCTTTGGAATCTCATGGAAGCATATGTAGACATAAAAATAAATCATACCAAAATTCAATTAGACCCACACACAAAGACAATAAGGCGAGACAACTAATTGAACTCTTAAAGAATGTCATAAACCCATAGCAACCAATTGTGATATTCTAGGAGAAAATAAGAAATCCAATTGGCAATTAAAAAATACAATTAGAAAATGTGAAATCATACATGAAAATACAAAAGTATACTTCAAAATATGGAAATTAAGAAGTAGTTGCAGGATTTTGCTCTAGGAAGCTACCTAGGGAATGAAGCTCGACCAAAATAAGGTATGGGAGCCAAAATTGGGGACCAAACCATTTGATAAATACCTCATGAAACTTTAGAAACACAACTAAAACAACCATATAGGATTCCCATGAAAATTGGGTAGCATTTCCCCAATATCACCCCATTATCACATTGATTTCTCACACCCACATTCACAACAACCAAGCAATTCATCAAACACTTAAAGGGATTGGATTTCATTAATTAAAAAGGTTTCAAATACACATTGCAATACATTGAAAGAATTCAAAGAGATCAAATTGAAAGATAAGAAAAATAATGGACTCTCCTACCTCATTTACCTCAAATTGGAAGAATGCAAAGATCATCCAAGATATCCAACAAATTTGCACACCATTTTGACAACTAGATTACCTCTAGATTCATACTCCATTTCAACAAACAACATCCAATTCCACCCATAAAATATTTAAAAATCCCCATTTCAAAATCCAACAAGAAGAGGGTTTTGAGAGAGAGCAAGAGGAAGAAAAATGACTAAGTCCTTGCAAAATGATATCAATTACACAATATAAACTCTTTTTGAGTGAGCAATATCTTAATAATAGAAACCAATTTAAAATACAATTAAAAAATGAACTCCCCCAAAAACTCATGATTGATCATCCAAATCTCATTAAATCGAATGCATATAATACATATTTCATATTTAAATATAGAATTACTATTAATGCATGCAATAAGATGATGCCATATCTAAATTGATTGGTTAAGAATAGACAGTCATTATGGGATAAATTAACATGATGATTGGGTATATGAAAGCTACCAATTGTAGTAGTCGAGGCTCAAAATCAAGGGAATTTTCCTAATCAAGGGGCACAAGTTTTAGCTTGGAGTATTTGGCCAATGTGCCATCTCCTATTAACCACTGTCAAGGATGCAGGCATGCTCAAACTTGTGGATCCAGGTGGAGTCAATTCCCTATACCTGTAGTCACTGAAACCACTCATGCATGCATATGTATATAATCAAATTAACCCAAACCATTGAAGGGAATTTTAACATCATATGTGTTATCTATAATCAAATGATACACTATTATCCCTTTCACATATGATTAACAATTAAACCTCATAATAATAATTTCATATAATTACCTGAATAAATAACATCATCAATATTATTCCTCTACCACATTGAGCATATAACTATATTCCTTGAATGAGGTCAACATCATAACATCATTAATAATATGATATCTCATAAAATCAAAATAATATAAAATAGGATTCATTACTTTTAATCCACTAATATAATTAACATCATTTATCTCATTCTAATCATTACTCAAATCAATACTTCACATATGATAATATTGTAGCATCCTAAATTGTACTCCCTTACGATTTTGACCATGTTTGGGTCCTCACCTTAGTGTTTGCAGCCTTAGGCTTGATGAGAACCTGATTCTGCTCATATCATGCAAATTTGACTTCATATTGACATTTGCATCATTCAAACCCTTTGTATTGGCCCCTAAATTGGGTAGGACTAGGGCATGGTGCCTTGGTCCCTGATAGGACCAGGGCACCATGCCTTGCTCCTCCCAATTTGTGTCTTTCTTTGGGCCCCTTGGCCATTTCAAAAAATTGAGCGAGAAACCCAGCCCCGTGTTGACTCATGTTGAAAAATTAATATGTTTTTCGACTGACAAGTATAAAAGGGGGATTTCCCCTCCCATTTGATCATCACATATACATATCCAACAATCATATTGGTAAATCAATTCAAGCAATAAAGCATTCAAATTCAAGTTAGCAAGCAATCAGTCTTCCTTGAAGCATTAGAGCACTAGTAAGGTCAAGATTCATGCATTGGAGTTGACATTCATGTTCCATGTTGTTGAAGACTTCATGAAACCCTAATTCCTTGTGGAGACAAACAAAAATTTACAAGGAGGTATATCATTTTCATTTTCAGTCATTATTCAACATCTCCCTCAAAAGGAGAACATTTCCATTATTGAAATTCAATTATCTTTTATTTCTATTTCATGGTTAATTCCAAAACTGGTGTTTGACTTAGGAAAACCCTTATTACCAACCTATTTTACCTTATTTTTGTGTACAGGAAACAAACCTACGAAGCTATGATCTTCAAAATAAGAATTATTTACAGTGACGAATCGATCCCTCATGAGAGTGTGAAAAGTTCGAGGGACCAGGGAGACGACCACCACAAACCCAACATTTTTGGAGCTCTTTTCGGGAGCAAGTCTGGATCTTCTTACATTGCTTAGATCTAGGTTCGTGGCTCAAGCCAATGACTATAGCTTACTATTTATGCATTTCTACTTCAATTTCCAGCACTTTTACCCTAATTTCAACAATTCAACTTACAAAAGAGGGTTTATTATCAAACCACCCAATCCAATCAAAATTATCAGTCCTAATCTTTGTTGGTTTGTGACTAGATCTATTGGATTGGAACCCTCTTTTGAATATAATGGTCTTTAAGTAAAAAATTAGTGGTTTTCATCCTTCTAGTTGTGGAAACCCTAATTTTTCACTTGTTACAAATATCAACTCATGAAATAGGTTTATCCCAATCATCTAAGAACAAGGGGTCTAGATTATATCACAACAACAACCCAAATGAGTTAATTATCCAAATTAGTCATACAATGGTTCTCACAACCAAGGACAAGAAAGAAAGCATGCATCTCAATGCATCAACATAATCAAATCACCATGAAGCAACCCAACACATCATTAGTATAGAATGATCATTAACATACATCAAAATTCAGCATAAGATAAACACTCAAATCACATATTGCAATTATGAAGAGTCCAAAGCAAGATCAAGCACCACAAAAATATCCACATCCAAACTACAAGAGACATAATTCATAGGCACAAAGTGAGGTCCATATAAAGAAGTATGAGGTGCAAAAAAGTAGACGGGAGGTGCATTACTTCCTCCCCCTAGGCTAGGCTTACTCCTAGAAGACTACAATCAACAAGGCATAATTAGTGCACAATCCAAGAACAAATCAAGCATATAGGAAAAACCATTGAGTCACCCATGAGTCTAGATCACAACAGAAAAATCTCTCTTATCAATCACACCACCATAGAGAACTAGACCTACTGCACGGTCCAAAGAGCATTAACACTCTCTAAATACCACAACAAGCCCAAACATGGTTATAGGAAATCCATCTAGATGAAAACTCTATTAGAAGTAGCACAACTTAGAGAAAATTTACCCCATCATGAGGAAACCAAGCACAATGTAGAGCCTTCCACAATCTCTCCTTGGACCTGTTGGGGCTTCAAATTTTCAAATAATTTCAAGCACCCTACTATTAAAAATGGTGGTCACTTCATGTAAATGACACATAATGGATGATTAATTATTTGAACAACTAGAGTAAAGGAGGATATGAATAAATTAATTCCAATGGACCCCATGAAAGACTAGTGTTTTTGATCTGTAGAAAAGATGATATGAAAAGAGAATTAAAATGAATGAAACATGAAAATATAAGAAATACCCATTTTAAAAAATCAAGTTTCCAAGCTCTAGTAAAAATATTAGATCTGTACAATGTGTTTTTGGCTGTAGACCATATAGAAGACCCTAAGAAGGTTGAAAAGCCTGTTATTTCGACCTACATTAATGAAGATGTCGACTTGGAATGAAAATATATGCAAATATAAAATCTGATGAAGACCCATTTTAGAAGTGGATGTTTCCTACCACCAGAAAAATTTTAAGATTCGTATCTGAAGTTTAAGGCAGCCGACCAAACAAAAACCCAAAATATAGCTTAAAGCAAGGTTATTGACTAACTAGTTTGCATATTAATTTCAAAGGGTTTTGTTAATTTTAATGTAAAATGGTGACTTTTCACCCCAAAAGGGGTATGGTGCCCATTCAACCACATATGTAAGTGGTTAAAAAATATAGATATGGTGGGGGAGTCATAAGAACAACATAATGCTATAAGGATTGAATATCATTTTGTATTAGAGAAGTCTATAGGAAGAAGAAGTATCATTTTGTGCAAGCAATCTTAATGAAGTATTTACAAGTGCAACTTATGTATGCAATTATTTCTTGAAGATTAATATACAAGGTTCACTGTCTCTTTTTCCAAACATTGTGTACACTTTTGTGTTGATGAGCTATCTTTGTCCTCTTGATAAATCTATTTATAGATTTGCTATGATGTGAATCACATGTTGTTGTATTAGGTGAAATATTGAGTTCCTATTGTTTGTGTAACACATACTGAACCTTCATAGTTGATGAGAAATTGTCTCTTGAGTTGATAAGATATTCTAGCTGCAAAGTGTCATATATATCCCTAGATAGAAGCACTGGTCTGTCATTGATTTTTCAAGGTTTTGATCTGTATGCATTCAAGGTCCTTGACAGAAAAACATTCTTCCCAAATCCTATATGAACTGATCTATGCATATGCCTTTTAGGGTCCTGAAAGCAATCTCATTTTCAATATACATTCACGGTCATTTCTTCTCAAAGCATTCAATTAAAGCACATAATAAAGCATAATTGCAGACAACAATTTGCCTGTTTGTAATTTGCTAAAAGGTTTAAATCCACTTTAAATAATCTCTTTTGTTCTTGAGAGTGTGAGGTACACCCGCCTAGGTTTAGTGTAGCCTAAAGTGCAGAGGGATTTAGTCTTTGACTATCCCTGTTCGTTGGCCAAGGCTAATTGGACTGCTTGAGGATTTGGCAAGTCTTTGGGTTTTCCAATTTGTGGTTTCGGGCACCAACAGGACCAAGGTACAAAACTTTAGGGTTACCACCCAAATAAGGAGAAAAATATCATTCGACGAGACTAAAAAATATTCAACACAATGATACTCGAAGGCATGAACACTAGAAAATCACCTCTCATAACCAGGAGCACCCACATGATGAAGCTTCAACAACCCCCAAAAATCCACAAAAAAGGCCACATGACCATAAAATAATGCAGGGTATAAAAACTAACAAGATTTCCCCGTTGATCATTTGAATTCAACTACATTAGGGGTTACTCAACCCATCTAGATCATAATTTATTAGTCAACTAGGTGACAATGTATCCATCACAAGAGTCACCGCCTTGCACTCACAACCACAACCATCATCAGGATAACCAATTCCATGCAATATAACTACATCTTTCTCTAGCCTTAGTGTAGCATTGTAAATTGTACACCCTTAACTGGGTGGTACAATTTCACGCTTAGGTTAACAATCGCCTTAGTGTGTTGCATTTTGCATTTAAAATTCCTTTTAAGAATTTAATTAATTAATTTTATTAAATCTAAAGTCCTCCTTTATCACCCCACACATCATAAAATTGGGCCCTTAATCCTAAGTGTGCCCCCTTTTTCTTTTATCCTTTCAATTAATTAATCTATCAAAACCCTAATTAGGTCTATTTAGACCTTCAAGGCCCGATTTTGCATATCTAAAGACCTTGAATTATCGCATCAAGATAGGATTTACCTTATAATCATGATACCTTGCATCCCTACAAATTTGAAAAAAAGTTGGTCGGACTGATGTGATTCACATCGGTCCCAACTTTTTCGGCCCAAATTTTGGGATCATGTTTTAGCGGTATTATAATGTTTAAATCAAGCTTTGTGCAAAATTATATCAATTCTAGGTTAGCCTATGATCAAAAAAAAAGTTAGGGTTTCATACGTATAGCCTTTCCTTTCCTCGTTTGAAGGACCTGATAACTCTAGCAATTGAACGAACCTCTTATGAAGTGATAGTGCAGGTTATGTGAAGTCTTCATTCAGAAAAACAAACATTCATCAAGTCTACATCAACCATCTTCATCATCAATTAAAGCTTTGAAGATATTGAAGAATAATAGGATATCACCAACTGCTGATTGGCTTGTACCTCTCCCTTAGTGTTTGGTATCATTTCATGTTATTCTCATATCTTTATAGAAGTTTCACAATACTTGTTTTGAGATCTACATTATGGCTTTAGATGCATTATTACATTTGTGATTTGAAGCATTCTCATTTACATCAAGTTCATTTAGTGTTTATACTCAAAGCATAGGGTAGAACTCTAATTCTTGCATTTTAGCTCATTTAGGATCTTGTAGGCACATAAGATTCTAGCACACACATATTTCAATACTTTATTGGCTATTTGTGGAGGTGGAAATCACCAAAACAAGGGGTTTTACTAAGGCAAAATCCTATATAGCCACCCATACACCATTTTCCAGCTTGTAGGTACATTTATAGGATTCCAATAGAGCTACAAACTTTCAGGAAGATAGAATTAGTAGCCATAGTCTAGTTTCAGAAGCAAGTATCAGTCTTCTAGGACCAAGATGCCCAATGCCCTAGTCCAGAACCATGGCTCCTAGTGCCTTGGTCCTCTGAGTTTTCTAGCTTCTTTTGGCAATTCAACAAATTAGAGTCTTTGTTAGTAGATTCCAGAAGTATATTTTTGTTCAACAATAGTGACCAAGGTTCCTAGGGCCCTGGTCTAACTCAATCAAGCTTAGATTCTAATATTAGGTGCACACCAGAATTCCCCCTTCAGCTATGTACTCTGTATCTTAGTTTTAGCTCTATATCTTTCTGTTATTGCAGTTTACATAGTCATTTCCTTCATCTTTCTAGCTTAGTTTATCATTATTACACATTTAGCTCATTTCCCTTTCATAGCAACAAAGGAATAGAAACCCTAAGAGTATTCCTTGAATCTCTTTTATAAGAGCTAGTCAAAGTGAATCACTTAGGAGCTTTCATATTTCAAGCAGTCACCAATAAGGAGGGACCTCAAAGAGATCAATCTAAACCAATCAACAAGAGTAAGCACAATGAAAACACAA
The DNA here is from genome assembly GCF_030272615.1 of Cryptomeria japonica. Classification (NCBI taxonomy): domain Eukaryota; kingdom Viridiplantae; phylum Streptophyta; class Pinopsida; order Cupressales; family Cupressaceae; genus Cryptomeria; species Cryptomeria japonica. The sequence continues at coordinate 333,408,135 of NC_081412.1, forward strand.
AGATATGATGGAGGCAATGCAGAATAGATTGATTAATTGCATGAAATTTGATTGCATCCAACTAGTAACAACTGGGTCTTGAAGCAGTCACCGGTAAGGAGTGGCCTCAAAGAGATCAATCTGGACCGATCAACAAGAGTAAGCACAATGGAAACATAAAGATATTATGGAGGTAATGCAAAACAGATTGATTAATTGCATGAAATTTGATTACATCCAACTGGTAACAACCGGGTTACAACATACCAACTCACAGGCCTGGTAGAATAGGTCACAAACGGGACCTTGAATCGAAAGATCTATCTTCTATGCATAGTCTAGCTATCTGATTCTCTCTTTGTTACATTCTAAAGAATAATTATATATATATATATATATATATATATATATATATATATATATATATATATATATATATATATATATATATATATATATATATATATATATATATATATATATATATATATATATATATATATATATATATACGATCCAAAGGAGCCAATCAACCCAAAAGGGATCAAAACCTTAAGAACAAGACCTAACATGAAAATAACAAAGGTCGGCCTCCGCTAAGAGATTCCTCTGGAAAATCCAAAGGATGAAACGTAGAAGGTCAGCCACACACCAAGGAACATAGAAATCAATGCCCAAGACTCTGAAAACTTTTGAATGGGTTCTGGTAGATCACCAAAATAGGTCTCAGGCAACCAGTAACAAAGAACTGTCAATCCGGTAATAAGAAATTGTCATGGAAACCGGTAGCGATATCTTGTCAGAAAATTATCCAAATGCGATGCAGTCTGAAAGCAAGAAAGATGATCAAGTCTTCCAGTAGAATCCAAATCCACAGGATCTAGTGAGCCAAAAATGGGATACACATAAAGGAAAACTGAAACTGCAAACAAAAGCAAAAATAAAGGAAAATGTTTTTGGTTGATGCAAGATTGTTGTGAACCGAGGATGCTCTTGCATCAAAGATCCGGGGTTATAGAAAAAGTGAGCCTCTCACTTTGATGGGGTTAGAGGAAAACCAAGGCGGTCTTCCTCTTTCTGAGAAATCCAAGATGAATCTTCAACTGGTTTGTCCTTCCACTTCACAAGATATTTCTTATACTAACTCCTACGGGTACTACGTCCAATCCTACTGTCCAAAATTTCTTCAATCTAATCTGGTTCCTTCCGGGGCAACTGTTTCTCCAAGTCTATAACACTGTCCTCACTGAATTCCGGTTCATGGTACTCATGAAGATCTGCAATGTTGAATATAAGTGAAATACTTAGACTATTTGGTAGCTCCACTTCATATGCATTTCCAGAACTAAACTTCCTCAAAATCTTATAGGGTCCAAACTTCTTCATCTGCAACTTATTATAAGTTCCAATTGAGAATCTCTCTTTTCTCAGATATACCATCACTTCATCACCAAGTTCAAATTCCTTATCTCTCCTTTTCTCATCTGCCTTCTCCTTATATTTGTTGTTCATGTCTTCCAAATGTTGTTTAACCTGAATATGCAATCCTGCCATGTGATCTGTAAAATCTTTTGCTTCTAAACTCTTCCAGTCTTTATTGCTAATGTCTCTCAATTCTTCTATACCTCTAGGGTGCACTCGAGTAACAATCTCAAAAGGTGTTTTTCCATTACTTCTATTCACTAAATTGTTGTAGGCAAACTATGCTTGTGCAAGGATCAAATCCCAACTTCCGGTTTTATCTCCCACTAAACATCTCAACAAATTTCCCAAACTCTGGTTAACAACCTTTGTCTGTCCATCAGTCTGTGGTTGAAAAGTAGAACTGAACTTCAAATCTGTCTTCATCTTCTTCTAAAGTGTTCTCCAAAAATATCCAACAAACTTAGTGTCTCTTTTGAAACTATGCTCTTAGGTAATCCATGCAATCTCACCACTTCCTTGAAAAATAGGTCTGCTACATGCAATGCATCTAATGTCTTCTTACAAGGTATGAAATGAGCCATCTTCAAAAATCTATCCACTACCACAAATATAGAATCATTCCCTCTCGATGTCTTAGGCAACCCAAGTACAAAATCCATGCTTATATCCTCCCAAGGTCTTACCGGTATTGTCAAAGGTTTATACAATCCCACATTTTGACTACTACCTTTTGCAACTTGATAAACTCTACAACTCTGCACATATCTCTTAACATCCTTATGAATCTGGGGCCAAAATAACCGCTCACTCACCAATGTAACTATTTTGTCAATTCCAAAATGTTTGGCCAAACCTCCACTGTGTTTCTCTTTTATCAGGTTCTCTCTCATGGAACTCTTAGGTATGCACAACTGAACTCCCCTGAATAACATCCCATCTTGAATGAAGTAATCCAACCATTTGCTTCTATCTACCATAACATGTTCTCTACATGCTTTCCAAGGTTCTGCAAAATTTGGGTCTTCATCATACAAGGTCTTCAAATCTTCAAAACCTAATATTGTCACTCTCATCTCTGTCAGCAAATTCCTTCTCCTATTCAATGCATCAATAACTTTGTTAGACTTTCCACTTCTATGCTTCAACACAAAGGTGTAACTCTACAAGAATTCTACCCATCGCATATGTCTTTGATTCAACTTACTCTGACTGTTCAAATACTGCAAAGCTTGATGATTTATATACAACACAAACTCCTTAGGCAACAAGTAACGTCTCTATTTCTTCAAGGCTTGAAGTATGGCATAAAATTTTTGATCATACACTGAATATCTCTTCCGGGCATCATTCAATTTCTCACTGAAATAGGCTACTGCTCTCCCTTCTTGACTCAAGACTCCTCCTATTGTTGTTCCATAACCATCACAATCCACTTGAAATACTTTATTGAAATCCGGTAAAGCTAACACAGGTTGCTCAGTCACTTTCTACTTTAACAGTTCAAATATTTTGTTTTCTCTGGTGGTCCACTTGAATTCCTTCCGATCTCCTCTCATGGTCTCAGTCATAGGGTTACAAACTGAACTGAAATTTCTGATAAACTTTCGGTAAAAACTAGCCAATCCATGAAATGATCTTACCTCCCCAATGCTTTCTGGTGTAGGCCACTCAAGAATGGCTTTCACTTTCTCAGGGTCCATCTTCAAACCATCCTTAGATATCACAAATCCTAAATAGACTAACTCATCCTTCATGAACGTACACTTCGTGATATTGATTAGCAGCTTTTCTTCTCTCAACCTCTACAAAACTTGTCTTAACTGCAACAAATGCTCCTCTTTTGTCTTACTGAAAATCAAAATGTCATCCAAATACACAATAACAAACTTACCCAATAATTTCTTCAATACCTCATTCATCAGCCTCATGAAAGTACTCGGTGCATTAGTCAATCCAAAAGGCATCACCAACCATTCATATAGTCCTTCATTTGTCTTAAATGTTGTCTTCCACTCATCACCTTCTTTGATCCTAATCTGATGATATCCACTCTTCAAATATATCTTTGTAAAGTATTTTTCTCCACTCAAATAGTCCATTATGTCATCCATCCTAGGCAAAGGAAACTTGTATTTCACTGTGATCTTGTTTATTGCTCTTGAATCAGTACACATTCTCCACTCTCCATTCTTCTTAGGTACTAATACTGTTGGTACTGCACAAGGTCTCAAAATCTCCCTGATCAAACATTTCTTCAACAACTCCCACACTTGTCTATTCAGTTCTTTATTCTCCGTTGGTGTCAACTGGTGTGTATCTTTGTTAGGCAAACTAGCTCTGGGAACCAAGTCCATGCAATGACTAATACTTCTTATAGGTGGCAATCCATCATGTACATTATTTGAAATGATGTCCTCATATTTTGTCAGTAAATCTCTTATCTCTTCTGGGTGCTCTCCTTTCGATTCCAGTCTCTCAGTCTTCTTAGGAATTAAGGCAAAACACACATTCTCATGTCTCAGTCCATCCATGAATTTCCTTCCATCTACTAAACAGATTCCGACATTCATACAAACTTCATTCTTCAAAGGTTCCTCCAAAGGTAACAAGGTTTTCTTCATCCCATTGGCCACAATAGTGTATTCATTCTTCCTTCCATCATGTATTGCCTGTCTATCAAACTGCCAAGGTCTACCCAACAAAAAAAGACAAATATCCATAGGCATAATATCACACAAAACTTCATCATGATAATTCCCAATTTTCTATTTCACCAAACAATGTTCACTTAGTAACAACTTATGTTCATCCTAAATCCATGTTATCTGGTAAGGCTTAGGGTGTTTCAATCTCTCCAATTTCAACTTATTCACCATCTCTTCTGAAACAAGATTATCTGAACTACGACTATCAATAACAACTTTACAACACTTACTGGATACCTTACATTTGGTCTTGAACAAATTCTTCCTCTGCAAGGGCTCTTCATCTCCTCCCGTATGTCACAAATCTCTCCTCATCATCAACAATTCTCCATCTTTGGGTTTATTGTCTAATCCAGTGGGGTTTTCTTCCACCACTATTTCTCTTCCAGTAGCCTTTGTCTTCTTACACTCAAATGCACGGTGTCCTTCTCCTCCACACTTAAAGCAAGTTCCTCTAAATGTCCTCTTGTCTTGTCTTCCAAAGCTCTCATTCCGGTAACCATCCGGTTCTCTCCTCCGGTAGAAATTTCTATCATCCTTCCGGTATGAATTACCTTCTTTGCTCACTTCCTTGTCCTTGTTTTGATCTGTACTGGTTCCTCTTCCTCCTTGAAATATTCCTTTGTTAAACCTTCCACCTCTACCTCTCTGTGTTTGCTCATGTCTTTTGTTCAATTTCTCTTCAACCTTTAGGGCATACTGGTAAGCCTCTTCAATACTCTCCAATTTGATCACACTGAGTTCATCTTGTATAGACATCCACAATCCATTCAAATATCTTGCAATTTGATCAAATTCATCATCAACATGTCTAGATCTGATGTTCAACTTGTAAAATGTTTTTGGTGTACTCCTTCACACTAGATTCCTTCTGTCTCACATTTTGCAACTTCCAGAACAAATCCACTTGATAATTCACCGGCACAAACTTTGATTTCAACTTAGCAATCATCTGATCCCATGTCTTAATATTTTCTTAACATCTTCTCTATCTATCAACTTGCAAATGCTCCCACCAAAGAGATGCATGACCTTTCAATCGGGTACAAGCATATTTCACCTTCCTCTCTTCTGCAGTGTTTTCAAAACTGAAATACTTCTCCATCTTCGAGATCCAATCCATCAATTCATCTAAATCTAACTTCCCATCATATTCTGGTGGGGTAAAATGAGGTTTAGTGTTCACCCTACTCAAAACCCTCAAAAACCTTTCTTCATTTGGATCAATCATCGGTAGGTTTACTTGTTCTACCAGGGCTTCTTCTCCTTCATCTTCATTCACATCTTCAATGTGTTGGCCTCTTCTCTAGGCTCTCTCCATGAAATCTAACCGAGTTTCTATTACTCACAACATCTCCATCACAGTAGGGTTTTCATTCCCACGCACTCCACCATTCCTAGTTCCTCTCTGCGGCATCGATTCACAGTAGTCCTCTGCAATTACAGGTCAGATCTGCAATTTTCCACCCTACAACAAAAAAAATTCAGACACGCAATCTCCAGAACAAAACTTCACTCTGATACCACTTGAAGCAGTCACCGGTAAGGAGGGACCTCAAAGAGATCAATCTGGACTGATCAAAAAGAGTAAGCACAACGGAAACATAAAGATATGATGGAGGTAATGCATAACAAATTGATTAATTGCATGAAATTTGATTACATCCAATCGGTAACAACCGGGTTACAACATACTGGCTCACAAGCCTGGTAGAATAGGTCACAACTAGGACCTTGAATCAAAAGATCTATCTTTTATGCAGAGTCTAACTATTTGATTCTCTCTTCGTTACATTCTAAAGCGTAATTACAATTATATATATATCGATCTAAAGGATCCATTCGGCCCAAAAGGGATCAAAACCCAAAGAACAAGACCTAAAATGAAAATAACAAAGGTCAGCCTCCGCCAAGAGATTCCTCTAAAAAATCCAAAGGATGAAACGAAGAAGGTTGGCCACACACCAAGAAACATCGAAATCAATACCTAGGACTTTGCAAGCTTCAGAATGGGTTTCGGTAGATCACCAAAATAGGTCTCGGGAAACCAGTAACAAAGAACTGTCAATCCGGTAACAAGAAATTATCATGGAAACCCGTAGTGATATCTTATCGAAAAGTGATCCAAATGTGATACGGTTTGAAAGCAAGAAATATGATCAAGTATTCAAGTAGAATCCAACTCCACAGGATCCAGTGAGCCAAAACCGGGATACACAGAAAGGAAAACTAAAATTGTAAATAGAAAGCAAAACATAAAGGAAAATGTTTTTGGTTGATGCAAAATTGTTGTGAACCGGGGATTCTCCTGCATCAGTATTCTAATGTATGGAGGAAAGTGGGGTTAGGTTCTAAATCACCCGATCCCATTTTTCACATTTTAGTGAACCCAACATTCTTACACTTGCATTAATTCTGATTTTCATCTTTAGATTTGATTTGTATGCACTTAAACATTCATTTTGCAATCATATCTTATGCACTTTCATTAATAGTATTGGTTAGTTCACATGCTTGCATCTTCATTACTTGGACATTCAATTTTCCTTCTTTCCTTGCATTTTTTCTTTCATTTCATTTGTAAAAAAAATGACATTTTCAAATATTTTCATGCCAAAAATTTTTTTTGAGGCACTGCCCCAAACCCCATTCCATGCATGTCAACCTTCGCCTGACTTATCTTTACATCATGATGGTTTCTTATACCTCCTTATGACTCTTCACCCCTCCCCTAAAGATCCTACTAAGAATATTTTTAAGCAAGAGGATGATTTCAGTAACATATGTATTAATGCTCTCCCTTCTAAAGATGAAACATTAATAAATAATGTTATTCTCTCTCCCAAAATTGTCCCTACCCATGAGGACACCTTAGTGCAAGGAGATATTTCTAGAACTTCTCTTAATAATCTCCCTATTTGGGATGAAACTGATGAATACTAAGAGGGGGGGTGAATTAGTATACCCAATAACTTAAACAAACTCTTAAGCAGTTTAACTGTAGACCGGTGTAGCAGATTAAACAATAAACTAGTTAAAATACAAACAAGCCAAATAGCAAATAAAGCATTCACCCATAGAAGCACAATCACCATAACACAAGATGTTTTGATGTGGAGACCCAAATGGGAAAAACCACAGTGAGTAAAACTCACAAGTCAAGTATCTGTAGAATAGTAACCAAACCAGTTAAGGCCTTACAATGTTCTTCACTAGAACATATCGTATTAGGAGATAAGTCCTGTTAAAGACTACCCTGTTAGATGATTTCAGATCCACAACTGTGAACCACCTTGTTAGAGGATTTACAATAGGCTTGGCTGGGCCTACCCAGTTAAGGGTTTCAAACTTGTCCAAGATATTAGTATTCAACAAGTGAATGATCTACACAGCACCACAAAATGCTTGATTAGATCCTTGACAACTCCCTGTTAATGCATTCCAGCATTACTTCAGTCTTCTATATTTTGCACTCTCAATCTCTGTCATGAGATACCTTATCTTGCACAGACCTAATCTTCTCTACAACACTCACACACATCAACAAATCTCCAAAACCTTAGACATGATGTCCTCATATAGGAACCTGATTTCATGTCAGTCCAATAAGATTAGACTACAATTTCCTAGGTACAGTGCATCTAGACACATTTGGTAACACGACACAGAAACACCGCCAAAGTGTCGGTGGATGATAACTCATCACACATTACAATTATATCAGTTAACAAATGAAGACTAGAAAACTGGAATATAGTGCTCCGATCAAAAGATTAACTGTCGCTCAGGGTCTTCATTCTTCTTGAGGTCTTCATACCGCTTGGGGTCTTCGGTCATACTTTGACCGGTAAGAATCTTCTGTAAAACACCGATAGTCTTCAACAAACAAAGACTATACATTTAATGACATACAATACCGATTGGAACAACTACCGGTTGAGAATAACTCATACATCAAATAAGTGTGTGTCCATCCAATCACAACTAAACATCATGAAAACACCAATAATCTCCCCCTTTGGCATTGATGGCAACACTTAGGAAAATTTTGACATCTAAGTGCTTACAAAACAAAAATAGATGCCATAATCAAAATTACTCCCCCTAAGCATATACACTACTCCCTTTGCAAAAATTACAAGTATGTGCATGAAATTTTAATACTCACCAAACTTTTAATATACACTACTCCCCCTTTGCCAACAATGACAAAGTAATGCAAAATATTCCCTTTTTGCATAATATAAAAATAGAGTATATGTTCATGAAAATAGAGATTAAAACTTTTCAAAAAGAGATTTAACGTTTTGCATAAAATTCATGTCTGAAGACCATGAATCAAGAAGTGAGGCAGCAATTTCACTCTCAGTCTTCATATGGAAGGCTAATTCTTCCATTGCATCGATGGTGCTCATCTCTTGTGTTACAGTAATAGCCTCCAAGTTCAGGAAGCACTTCTGAAGAACCTGCAATTTTGGTAATAGGAGCAACTGGAGCTTCTGTAGATCTCGAGTCCGATTGTAGATCTCTGAGTCAAGCTTTGCAATCTGATGTTGGTGAGTATGAACAGTCTATCCATATACTGTTAACAGATCATAGGGCAGTTTGAAGGTGTCGATATACTTATGTAACTCCGATTGGAGTTGAGTCTTCTGTTTCAGAGCATCTTCACAAAATAGGTGAGGTTGGCAGATTTTACTCAAGAGTAGGTTACCTTCACCCATAGCTGAACTTATATCATCTTTTTGCTTAAGCATTTTTTCCCTATCTTCATCCATTTGCTTTACTAGGGCAACTTTGAGTTCCTTTTCATGGTTTTTCCTTGCAGTGGTCTGGGCAACATCTTCCAAACATTGTACCGGATCATTCACTACTATGCAAAGAAGTTTGAGCTTGGCCAGCGAGGAATCAGTACTGGGGAGGTTAGTACTGGGGATTAGATTGGAAAGGGTGTCAACATCAAACTGAATGGCATCATGTTCTTTCTTTTTCCTCAGTTCTTCCAATCTCTCCTACGCTAGTTGAATGCTCTATAGTAGGCCAGTCTCATCAGCCGATTGAGTCAGATAGGCAAGAGTCAAATTGGTGGACCGGTGGGATCAACCTACTTGGCTTGATTTTCCTTAGGAGTCTATCCTCCTTCCTTTGGCTTGATCTCTGCTTGTCTTTTCTTCTCCTCTTCTTCTTTTTCTTGGGCTATCTTGGTGGCCTTCACTTTCTCCTCTTCCACTCTCCTCTTCTCTTCTTCTTCTTTCTTCCGCTCTTCTTCCCTCTTTTTCTCCTCCTCCTTTTTCTTCTCTACTTCCTCCTTCTTCTTCCTTCTTCTTATTCTTCTCTTCCTCCTTCTTCTTCTTTTCTTCCTTCCTCTTCTTCTCTTCTTCCTTCTTCTTCTCCTCTTGTCTTGCTTTCTCTTCTTGCTCTTTCTCTTGTTTTTCTTTCTCCGCTTTCTCTTTTTCCTGTTTCTCTTTCTCCGCTTTCTCTTTTTCCTATTTCTCTTTCTCATCTTTCCCATCCCTTTCTTTCTCCATTCTCTCCTTTTCATCTTTTTCCTTATCTGGAGTGATATCCTCAATATCCAGTGCATCAACATCAATGGGGTCATTTTGTTCTGCTATTCTTTCACCCATAGTGTCAAATACTTCATTCGGTTTGGATGTGGATAGGTCAGGCTCTTACTCAGCCAGTCAATTAGCTTCAGATACTTTTTGCATGTTGACAACTACCTTAACTTGTAGATGGGTGTCTTTTTCCACTTCAGAAGTTTTGCCTCCGAGTAGCTGAAGTCTTCTTCTTCTCATGAATAAAATGCCTTTGTACTTATCAATAATCTCAAACAATCCCGAATTAGAGGCATCTGGAAAATATTGAGCAAAAACTTTCTCCCTGATGTCTTGTTCCTTTTCAATGGCAATGCGCCATTTATTGTCCAAAGAGTCATAAAAAGATTTAGAAGTAATTGACTTAATATTGGAAGGTGACCGATCATTAACACAAATATTTAATAAGTTCTTGTTCAACATCCTCCTTTTCACTATCATTGAAATCATCAAAATATTCTTTTAAATCATCAAGAACTTTCCTTCTAATATTCTTTATGGTCCTTTAAAAATGTGTCATAGGTTTGTAAGAGGAAATATCTATATTTACCAGTGTAGAGGTTGCTGGTACATTACCGATTGACTTCATCTTCTTTCTTGATTGTCTTGTCTTCTTCATTTCTACCTCCGGTTCAGTGCCTTCTGAATCCAGTGAGTTATTCTTGGTTTTCCTCTTCCTTTCTAATACCTTTGGCGGAATAACCTCTGGTTTCTTTTTAGCTGGTGACCTCTTGGCCACTTTAGGACTAGCAGCAGATGTAACCGGTGTTGATGCTGATGGCACTACTTTACTCTTTTTCTACTTTGGTACCTCAATAGGTTTGATCCTTTCTAAGTAAGTACTGGTCCTCTTCTTCTTGGGATCCAATGGTGAAGCAAGTAGGGTAGAGGCATACCCTGTCACTATATCATTTACCACTTCATAGCCCATAGGCTCAACTACATCTTCTCTGGGTTCTACCGCTTCCATTATGTAGTGATCTATTTTGATTGTGAAATAGATGTCATCTTCATATTTCTTAACTAGATCACCAAATATTCTCATTCTCTGGTACCTCTTTAGTCTTAACTCATCAAAATACTTGTTCAGAGTCTTCGGATATGCAGTTCCCACTACTTGTAGACTCTCCTTTATTTGTCTGGAAACCGGTAGGTCACTCGACCATTGAACATCACCGACTCTAGGAAAATATCCTTGAAAGTAGAAAAATAAACCAACAAGCAGTTGACCAAACTTAAAACTTGGAGTTTTGTCCAATTTGATCGACTTCAGGCTCTCCATGATTTGTTCTGCATGCAGGTACATAAGTCACATTCTGCATTCTCCTTGATCATCCTATAAGTGACATGCACCACAACTGTAGGAACATAATTCATACTGCTAGCATAGAACACTCTATACCCGATGACCATGCATGCATATTTCACCAAGTCATATTTAATGGTGTTAACAATCATTTCCCATTGGTCGCTCATAGAACCGGTGAGCTCTGTCACTTTGGTTTTGGTGATCTTGCAAAGAACAGGGACTTCCTAAACATTGCAGAAACTAGTCACGGCATGAATTGCCTCTGGTGTAATATCATGGGTTTGCTCAAGGTACATCTTATCACCATGAACCCTACTAAGGATAATCCTGATCCGTTCTTCTATAAATTCTTTGAGAAAATATACTGCATTATGTAAATTCTTCTTCTCTATTATGTTGTATTCAGGTTTAATCTTCTTATTGTCTCCACAAAACAGACTCAGTTGGGAGTGAATCACTAGAGACCCTAGGTCTTGTAGTTTTCAATCAATATATCCTGAAACATCACCTTCGATAATGACTCTGGCAGGAATTTGAGATAGGGCATTGTATTTCATCTTCTTTTTAAGAAACTCAGGTGATTCCTCAAGTTTAGTAGAACTAGAAGGGATTTTAGATGCAGAGGCCATATCTAGAAGATTCCAAATGACAAGAATGTTTCAACGAGAAATACCTTCACACTCTAAACTAGGGTTTGCCGATGGCGAGCACAACACAGCTCTTCAGAATCTTGTTTACCACTTTGACTTCCACATTGATAGCTTGAAGTGGCTACAAAATCTTGTGCAAGATTCCTTTCTGAATTCTTTCAAATGCAAGATGAATCGCTCTAGTTGCATTGTCAAGCTAGAAAAATTCTTCTTTGAAAATAGGTAAGTAAAAATGATGACAAAAGTCACTTTTAAACATGCTCCCACCTACCATAATAAATGCATCACCATTAGGGCTCAAACCCTAATTTTACCTTTTACCGCCTCATTTCTTCTGTCGGTTGATAGGTAACAAATACTGATAAAGGTACTTTACCAATATACTCTGAGGGTTCGAAACATTTTTTACCGATATGTTCCCCCTAATCATTTTGAAGCTCAGTTTGCCGGTTCAGGGGCCTCCACACTAGGTGTGGAAACTGGTACATCTTGTGGCTTCTCTTCAGATTTCTTTTTCCAAGTTTTATCCATATCTGCCTAAACAGTTTCAACATCAATCTTCCCTTCTGGGTTGATTGGTATGTCTCCCGATGGATTCTTTCTCAGTCTACATGCTCTGGCAATGTGTCTCAGTTTGTTGCAAGGATAGCATACCATTCCAGGTGTTCTCCATGGTCCGGTGTTCACATTTCTATTCTTCCTTCTGCATATTGCAGCAGTGTGACCACTACCATGACAGATCAAACAGGTTGCTCTCCAACCGGTTTCCACTTCATAACCATTTGACCAATGGTCATGGGTTCTATACTGGTTTGGGTTCCAATTCATAGGAAGTTCCAGGACAACTCCTTTAGGTCTTGGTGCATAACTTCTAGAGTTGTTCATAATTGACCTGCACTCAAAATCTCTATGCCCAAACTTGTTGCATGCATAATAGTGACCATTAAATCTACCAGATCTAGCCACATTTTTTTTTATGTAAGGAAAGTTATTGTAAGCCTTGCTCCTACATACATTGGCAGTATGTCCTTCCTTAAGACAGTTAAAGCAAATAGGTTTAAACTTTTGCTTACCTTTACTCTTGTTGTTGTTCTTAGGTGTTGATTTCTCCTTTAGTGCATCACTCTTGGTTCTAGAGGTCTCACCTTCATCGTATCTAGAGAAACCAATTCTAGTGGTATCCTTTGATGGCTTCACCGATTCCAACTTTTGTTCCAACTTAGCAGCACTCCGGTTGAACTTTGCAAGTATCTCCTTTGATTTAGCAAGTTCCTTGGAATGAGCATCATTGGTTTTCATCAAGGTTTCATTCTGAGAGATAGCATCATTTAGGTCTTCTTGTATTTATTCTTTCTCTTCATTACCCTCTTGTAGATGAGCGGTGATGGTTCCAATCTCTTGTTTTAACTTAGAGATCTCACGCTCCTTGTCCTTCACTAAATATTAAACTTTTCTTCTATTTTCTAGCTCCTGACTCATCCTGATAGTCAGTCCTTCCAACTCCCTCCTTAGGTTAGTTTTGGATTCATTTAGTCTCTCCACTTCTCCAACTAGGGCCTCCATGTTTGCTTCATCAGAAGAGTTGTTTTCAGTAAACTCCATCAATTGCTCAGCAAGTTCTCTTCTCTTGGCTAAAGAGGCTTTATACTTGATTTTGAGTTCATCATAGACTCTCTCAAACTCAATAAGATGGTGAGTGAGCTCCCTCATGTTGTATTCCCCCATATCTCCTCCAGGTGGTTAGACTTATAGAAAGGTTGGCTCTGATACCAATTGATAAATAATAAGAGGGGGGGTGAATTAGTATACCCAATAACTTAAACAAACTCTTAAGTGGTTTAACTGTAGACTGGTGTAGCAAATTAAACAATAAATCGGTTAAAATACAACCAAGCCAAATAGCAAATAAAGTATTCACCCATAGAAGCACAATCACCATAACACAAGATGTTTTGATGTGGAAACCCAAATGGGAAAAACCACAGTGAGTAAAACTCACAAGTCAACTATCTGCAGAATAGTAACCAGACCAGTTAAGGCCTTACAACATTCTTCACCAGAACAGATCCTGTTAGGAATCTAGATCTCTGTTAGGAGACAAGTCCTGTTAAAGACTACCCTATTAGAGAATTTCAGATCCACAACTATGAACCACCTTGTTAGAGGATTTACAATAGGCTTGGCTGGGCCTACCCGATTAAGGGTTTCAGACTTGTCGAAGATATTAGTAATCAACAAGTGAATGATCTGGACAATAGCACAAAATTCTTGATTAGATCCTTGACAACTCCCTGTTGATGCATTCCAGCATTACTTCAATCTTCTATATTTTGCACTCTCAATATTTGTCATGAGATGCCTTTTCTCACACATACCTAATCTTCTCTACAACACTCACACACATCAACAAATCTCCAAAACTTTATACATGATGTCCTCATATAGGAACCTGATTTAATGTCGGTTCAATAAGATTAGACTACAATTTCCTAGGTACAGTGCATCTAGACACATTTGGTCACACGATACAGAAACACCGCCAAAGTGTTGGTGGATGAGGACTCATCACACATTAAAATTATACCAGTTAACAAATGAAGACTGGAAAACTGGAAGATAGTGTTCCGATCAAAAGATTAACTTCTTCTCGGGGTCTTCATTCTGTTTGAGGTCTTCATACTGCTTGGGGTCTTCGTTCATGCTTTGACCAGTAAGCATCTTCTGCAAAACACCGATAGTTTTCAACAAACAAAGACTATACATTTAATGACATACAATACCAATTGGAACAACTACCAGATGAGAATAACTCATACATCAAATAAGTGTGTGTCCATCAATGACAATCACATCTAAACATCATCAAAACACCAACATAAACAATAGATGAGGGTGTTGACTATTCTCTTAATTTATCCTTCCGCTATGAGAATACCTTGGTCAAAAAAGATGATATTATGGTAAAAGAGGGTGATATGATTAACAATTCCCTTAATAACACCTCACCTTCTATTCATTTCAATAATCTTCTCTCTAAAGATGAAGCATTTCCCTCTCCCCAACTTGGCTCTACTCATGAGGATACCCTAGTTCAATAAGAGATTGTTAATAATTCTTTCAAAGATATCCCTCTCATGGATGAATATTTGAACAATGATGATAATACTTCTCCTAGAGAGTACCTCTCCCATGCGAATTGTTTGGTGATAGAGGATGATATGATTCCTACTAAACCTTCTTTCAATAATCTTCCTTTTAGGGATGAAACATTAATGACTAGTGGTAATCCCTCTCCCAACATTGATCCTATTGATGATAACATTTTTGTGAAAGAGGAGAGTATCAACACTTCTTTCAATAATATTTATCATACAAATGATGTTGGCCCTTCTCCTAAAATTCATACCCCTTGTAAGGATACTTTGGAACAAGAGAAAACTCTTAGGTTACAAGGGTTCACTATCACTAATAGTCCCCTCTATGAGGATTTCCCTTTCATTCAACCCAAAGAAACTCACATTCATGAAGAAATGTTTAATTTTGATAATCCTCTTTATGAACCACTTCATAATTTTGGCTCCTATAAAACTTCTTCACATGTTCCCAAACCATCTTCAATCAATATGATACATGTGAATAGTCATGAATACCTAATAAACCCCTCTTCATAGTTCAAGGTGCTAGTCCTTTACCAAATTCTCAACCTCTTAACAAGCTTCTATTTGTGGTTCAAGGTGGTTATAGTAATGATGCCTTTTTCACTCCTAACAAAACAATTATTACTATGCAAGGAGGATATCCCACTAAGAGTCCTTATGAGTATGCTAAACAAATCACCCAAGAGAGTTACAATTCAGTTGCCCACACATATAATATGCAAAACAATAGGAAACCTAATCCTCCTCTGGTTATCCTTTCTTCACTTCCTTCTTCTCAACCTATTCTTCAATCAACACCACGTATCTCACAAACTCTTGGTAAGGAGTATGATCTTATCTAATAAATTAAAGCTACTCCCGCCAAGATATCTCTTTGGGATTTAATTCAAACTTCATATACACATCATGGAATATTACAAGATGCTTTAAAGATCCTAGATGTCCTAGCTATAGTGACAACTAATAACATGGCTTCTCTGACTGATCCTATGAAAGAATTTAAAGCTCAAATTGTGTTCACACAAGATGAGTTACCCTCCCATGAGATTCAACATCAATATGATCCTCTTATGATTGTTGTTCTTATCATTAATGGTAATGCTATAAGAATAACCCTAGTGGATAATGGATCTGGCCTTAATATTTATAGCATCGATTTATTGCATAAGATTAAATTGGATCATTATCTTATTCAACCTGATTCTCTTACTATTTGTGGCCTTGACAATGTCACTAAACAATATTTAGGTATTATAACCTTTCCTATTAAGGTGGGACCTATTATTTTTCTAAGCCTATTCATGTCATGCTTGAAAAACTTACATATAATCTTCTGTTAGGACAACCTTGGATTCATTGTATGCAAGCTATCCCTTCTACTCTTCATTGTAGCGTCAAGTTCATTTATAACAATAAGATGTATACTATGTACATTGATACCAATTTACAAACTTGTTTGCAAACTTCATCTTCTAAATCTTCTTCAATCAGTTCTAATTCCTCTCCAAGTACTACTTCTTCAAGCACTCATACTTCTTCAAGCATTCCTACTTCTTTAAGTACTCTTGATTCTTCTTCCACTCAGACTGAATCACGGTCTCCTCCTAAAGACACTTTTTCAATTGAACAAGTTCTCTAAGAAGACAATTGGGGGTCCTTAGATTTTACATCTATCTTTATAGGGGAATATAAAATCCCCTCAAGAGAATCTAAGACTAAAAAAGAGAAATACATGGATGAATCTAAAAAGCAACCCACTTTGTTTAAAAAATTAAGTAACCATTTTGTGGCTTCTTCTAATTCATCTAGTTATAAGATTAAGACCTATGAGGCCCCACCATCTCTTTCTGATATGGCATCCCTTTATGGTCTAAGTTTTCACATCCTAGCTAAGAGTTGATGTAATGGAAATGGTTGTGGTGCAAATGAATAAGGGATTAAGGTTCCTTTAGAAAATAACATACATGAAAATTCATTTGGACTTTGATATAATCCTTCAAAGCCCACCAAAGCATCT
Organism: Cryptomeria japonica; assembly: GCF_030272615.1. NCBI lineage: Eukaryota > Viridiplantae > Streptophyta > Pinopsida > Cupressales > Cupressaceae > Cryptomeria > Cryptomeria japonica. The sequence goes on from NC_081412.1 coordinate 333,424,975, forward strand.
AAAACACCATCTCTCAATATGAATGCTACATATAGTAGTGATGATGACTTCATCTCAATTAAATCATCCTCTACATCTCTCACTCAAGGAAATTATGGTAATTGACAAGTCTCTTTATGAATCTCCCCAAGATATTTTCAATCCCACCTATGAGGTTTTATCTTCTATTCATTCTAATATCCTCTCTTCTAGAAATAAGGCCCTAATGAACTATACTTCTCCTTCTCCTAATGTTTTTTGTGTGTAAGAGGAGCATGACTTAGAGGCCTATTCTTCTACAAGAGACTACTTTTTTTATCAAGACATTTCAAAACTTATCATCTTATACATATTTTTTCTCTCATTTAGTGTAGAGAATTTAACATGTCGTATTCAAATTCTTCATCTAATATATCATATATTTAAATAACATTAGTGGCTATTATGTTGCTCTTTACCATGTGACATTGGTAGCCTACCTATTGGGGGATAGTACAATTTCATGTGCAATCATACCTTGGAAGCAACATAATAGCCTATTTTTATCCCATCTCTTATCTTTATGTATGTGGGCAAGAATGGTTTCAAACATCTCTACTTCTTAAGATTAAAATTTTCCCTTTTGAGAAGTAGTGTCTCCTATAAGGGTCTCATATTTATTGTGGAGGTGTATATCCCTATTGGGGATATCCTTCCTCTTATTGGAACAAGTATCCCTAATGAGGATCTTAAGTACATATCCTTGATTGGGACCTCTTCCTTAATGTTGGAAGTCTATAATCATTCATCAAATCCTTTTCTTTATTGAGTGGTATCTTTTATAATGACCCCTTTTATGTGGTGGAAGTGCTTGTCCCTGATGAGGATCTCTTTCCTTCTTTTATTTAGAAGGGTATTTCTTTTAGAAATGATCCCTCTTTTATGTCCTTGCCTCTATAATTGTGGGGCAAGAATGATATTTCTATCTTCTATCTCTTTTTCTAATGATTCACCTTTTCCTTTGTTGAGTCAGTTACATTTTTCATTTGATATCATTTCTTGCATAAAATATGTGTGGTCTTTGTTTAGGACCTATTCTTTATTTTAAATGATACATATTTCATGAACAATCTCTCATTAGTAAAAATGTACAACCATTCGCTAAGAATCCTCTTTTTCCAAAATATTGGAGAAGGCACGTGTATTCTTATTTTCCTTCCCCTATTTTCAAAGATGTTATCTTTATCAAAGATACCCTCTATTCTCAAAGGTGTATGTATTTGGATAAAGATCTCTTCCTCCTATCTATCATAAATATTCCTTTACACTTGTCATTAACTAAGAGCTAATTATTTTTCACAACCTTAAATTCTATATTTTCCACTTAATCTTCTGCATATTGTGTTAGATATCTTCAATTCACACACTCTTGGTTGTGTTGGAATTATGGTTTGTTCTCTTTCTTACCAAATTTTTCTCCATTAGTTTTGAACTTGTATCAAACCTTTTTGTGAGCATTTGTCATCAACTTTTCTTCACAATTCGACGTGCTAAACATGATACCTTGTTTTGCCTCACTAATTAGCAAGCCAAAATAGGGAGCATATATCTACTTACGAATTTCATCATTCCTTAGTAAGCATTTAGATGATTTTATGATTTTATCTAACAATATGGTTTTCTAGGATGCGGTTCCTAACAGTGTACTACAGATACCGCTGGGGGCTTTGTTCGACACCTTATGGATATATCCTTTTTCATGAATGTTTATTTATGTACTCTAGCTTCCATATGCATGTAGTGTCATATGACTACTAAAGTGGGGGCTAAATGTAGCGTCGTAAATTGTACAACCTTAATTGGGTGGTACAATTTCATGCTTAGATTAACACCAACCTTAGTGTGTTCCATTTTTCATTTTAAATCCACTTTAAGAATTTTATTTAATTAAATTAATTATATCTAAAGTCCTCTTTTATCACTCCACACATCATAAAATTGGGCCCTTAACCCTAAGTGTGCCCCTTTTTATTTTACCCTTTCAATTAATTTATCCATCAAAACCCTAATTAGGTTCTATTTCGACCTTCAAGGCCCGATTTTGCATATCTAAACACCTTGAATTGTCGCAGCGAGATAGGATTTACCTTATAATCATGATACCTTGCATCCCTAAAAATTTGTAAAAAAGTTGGTCAGACTGATGTGATTCACATTGGTCCCAACTTTTTCTCCCCAAATTTAAGGATCATGTTTTGGTGGTATTACAATGTTTAAAACTATCTTTGTGCAAAATTATATCAATCCTAGGTCGGCCTATGATAAAAAAAAAAAAAAGTTAGGGTTTTATACATATAGCCTTTCCTTTCCTCATTTGAAGGGTCCGACAAATCTAGCAATTGAAGGAGCCTCTTATGAAGTGAAAGTGCAGGTTATGTGAAGTCTTCAATCAACAAATCAAGTATTCATCAAGTCTACATCAACCATCTTCATCATCAATTGAAGCTTTGAAGATATTGAAGAATAATAAGAGATCACCGACTATTGATTGTCTTGTACCTCTCCCTTAGGGTTTGGTATGGTTTCATGTTATTTTCATATCTTTATACGAGTTTCATAACACGTGTTTTAGATCTACATGATTTCTTTAGATCCATTATTGCATTTGTTATTTGAAGCATTCTCATTTACATCATGTTCATTTAGGGTTTATACTCAAACCATAAGGTAGAGCTCTAATTCTTTCATTTTTGCTCATTTAGGACCTTGTAAGCACATAAGATTCTATCACATAAATTTCAATACTTTATTGGCTATTTATGGAGGTGGAAATCACCAAACAAGGGGTTTGAATAAGGAAAAACCATTTATGGTCACCCATAAACCTTTTTCCAGCTTGCAGGTACATTTACAAGATTTTTGATGAAGTTGCAGACTTTCAAGAAGACATAATTAGTAGGCACGAGCCTAGATTCAGAAGCGGGTCGCAGTCTTCCGGGACCAAGGCACCCAATGCCTTGGTCTAGGATCAAGACACCTAATGCCTTGGTCCAGGACCATGGCATCCAACACCTTGGTCCAAGAACATGGTGCCTAGTGCCCTAGTCCTCTGAGTTTTCTAGCTTTTTTGGTAGTTTAGCAGATTAGGGTCTTAGTCAGCGAATTCCAGAAGTACAGGTCAGTTCAGCAGCAGGGACCAAGGTGCCTAGCACCCTGGTCTGACTTAATCAGGCTCAAATTTTGATATTAGGTGCACACCAGAATTTTCCCTTCAACTCTATACTTTGTATCCCAGTTTGAGTTCTATATATTTCTTTTATTGTAGTTTACATAGTCATTTCCTTCATCTTTCTCGCTTAGTTTATCATTATTGCACATTTAGCTCATCTCCCTTTCATAGAAGCAAATGAATATAAACCCTAAGAGTATTCCTTGACTCTCTTTTAGAAGAGTTAGTCAGAATGAATCACTTCCTTAGGAGCTTTCATATTCCAATGTATGGAGGAAAGTGAGGTTAGGTCCTAAATCACCTGATCCCATTTTTCACCATCACAGTTAGGTTACAAACAACACAATCTACTAAGGGAAACTCCTCAACTCATGCCAACTTCCAGTAAGAAGCTTAAAAAAAAAGAGCAAATATATATAAATATAATAAGTAAATATAAAACCATTAGGTTCCAAGACACCATCTAAGGGCACTTCCCATCCCTACACTATGTTATCCATATGTGTAGTTGGGGAATTAACAACCAAACATGGCATGATGAGTACCCATTATCAAAAACATATCAAGATCAATGGTGCTTGAAGCAACTCAACAACCACACCATGAGCACCAAGCACTAGGTACAACACAGTCTCAACCATATAAGAAATAATAAGCATTGAATGCAAATTACAACTTTCTAATGCACACCTCGTCCAAAATCCAACATAGGCATCCATACTTAACTAATATTACACAAGACAAACATAAACATTGATTTAGGACAAGCAATCTACAATTGATTATAATTTAACTAATTGCACATTATGCAATTTACATATAATCAATCACATGTATCTTAACAATTTAATATGATTTAAGAAGTTGCATTTACATTTCATCATGAAAAACATCTTTTAATTCTTCTATTTAACTACAATTTTATCTAATCAACATTCACATATAGTAAATTCTCCATGATGTTATCCCTTGTACATACTATTAGAGGTTTATAATGAACATGATAGAAACAACACATAACATATAATAAGGCCAATGGTATCAAACATTCAGAGTAGCCACCATAAGATTCAAAAAGAGAGAACCCAAGTGGAAGAATTATTAAGTTCTACATTAAATCATAAAATATCGACAATTTATAATAAATCAAGTATGACAAGATTAAAAAAAAAGATAGAGATAGAAGTTTGGTGACCATTCCAAGCATAACAAAGTTCAAAAATTCATTGCTATCCCACACAACACATGGAGCAATACATCAATAAACACAATAAATCATCAATCATGAAACAAATTCACATAACAAAGTGACTAATATCAACCACATATAAGGAATTAACCGCTTCATGAGACCCAAGGACACGATATCCAGGATGCATTAGAGAATGGACCCAAATACAATAGGCAATTGAATAATTGTACACTTCATTCTTAAGAAACTTCTATGAAGCAAAACATGCAATCATGATTTCTACTTGCAATCATTTACTATTTTAATGCAATGCAATTCTTTCCTTAAGCAAGACGACTTATGCAAGTATTTCTTTATGCAAGAAGACATGAAAGGGAGATATATATCAACTCATAGACAAGGAATACACTTAATGTATGGGCAAGGTTCAATGAAAATGTCACATTCACATCCATTTTAACATCATATTCATGACTTAAGGTCCATCATGATTTCCTACACAAGGTATTTGAATAAAGACATACACAATGGTGACTCACATAGGTCACTTAGGATCTTCCACACGAATGTTATGGTTATCATGACAAATGATAATGACTTCTCAATAAGACACCTTATTATAAACTGCACAAAGTATTCACAATATAATACCATGACTCACAATGCATGATAAAAATAAATAAAAATAAACTGTATGATCTTCATGAGGCCACAAAAAAATTAAGTCACTTAGACACTCATACACATGTAATAAATAATGCAAACTGGGGACATAAGTCCTTGACGCAATCGATCTACTATGATGATTTGCATAACTTTCTCTTATATTCATTGATCTCACATATGCAATTATGCACTATTCTTAAATTAGTGCACAATGCATTCCAATGCATACATACTAATTACAACCTTTCACAAACATGAATTTATTCTATTTATGTCACAAGGAGTACAACACTCACCGACAAAGCGGTAATAAATACTCAATTATGAGCCAAGCATTAACATCCAAGTCCAATTAACAAGTAACCAATCACACCATTCATCAGGGACAAAAGGAATAGAGCCACTCAAAGGCCACCAAACACCCAAGAAAACAAGAATTAATCATCAAGGAGTCACTCATTTTATAGGAACTCCTCGGCACACAAGAGGGTCATATAAACCCTAAACAACATACACTATTCACTATCATGATAGAGCACATGCGGCAACACAACCACTATACCAAGAAAATCCACACAAACAAACCACACAAATTTCAACAAGAGATCACTCTCATGGAGAAACTACCAACAACTAATCCATTGCGCACTCAAGGGGATCTCACACAAGGGTATGCATTCATCCCTGAGAGGTACACATAGTCTAGGAGGTACTCTTCCTCCAAAATTAAGCTACTTAGTTCGGCTCATCCTGAACTCTTGAAATTACCACACACCAAAGATCCTAGTGCTACAACATGGGCTCTGTTGGGATCTCCAAAATTTGTCATTTTGGAGATCCAATGTTGAGAACATTGATGGCAATACTCAAAATTACATGTGCAAAATCACTCCAAGTAGCCCACTTTGAAGCTCAGTGTCTTCACACCCTTTTATTTTCATAAGAAATAACTTTGGGATAGTGTTTACCTCTTATTGGTGAGTGTCCATGATCATTTAAAATTTTCAAGGATTAGATTTGATGAGTTTTTGAGGTACTTGTTTTGAGGTCTTGAGAGAGTTTTTTGTTTGCACACTATCAAATCTTTCAGAGAAGCCCTTTTCAAAAAGTTACATTTTTCTACCAATTTATTGTCATGTCAAACAATCATCTTGTGATTATCTACACCTCAATGATCCATCATGTCAATTTTTTAGAGCCCCAGGTCTCCATTTGATATTTTTACCAAGTCAAAACCAAACACAGATTATTCAAATTTGTTGTGAAAATAGTGTAAAATCTGCCAAAGTAGCCTCACATCTTGATTTTTATTTCATGACCCATTGAACTGCATGCCAAAAGGATTATTTCTCATGATTATTTTCATATTCATATGCTCTCTCACCCATTTTCAACACCCCATCTCTTTGATTGATGATTTTTCGAAGCCAAAACCAAACTAACTTTGCGGAAGTTCAAATTAGCATGTTCCAGAAAGTTTTTTATAGGGCAACTTTGACTTTGAATATTTTGAAAGTTTTATCAAATAAAGAAAAACCCCTTTGCACACATACTCTCTATATCTTAATAAATTGATTTCCTTAGTGGCATTTTCTGAAACCAAGGTTTAGTATTCTTTCACGATAGTGACTTGGCAGGTTTCAAATTGGTTTAGCAAGTGCATTATCAGAAAATGCTTATGTAAGAAAATTTGAGCATTAAAATTTCTCACCTCGGGCATCAACATGTGAATTCATTTGTAATTTTTAATTCTCCATATAACATTCAGTGTATGTGTTAGTTTTTGAGACTCGGGGATAAAGCTTGATCAATTTTCAGAAGTAGTTCCAAAGGCTAATTGAGTGGTTTTAATCACGGTGCAAAGACTTCAAATGTAAAATTAAATGACAACTTGCTCAATTCTCAGGTCCATAATATGTTCAAATGAGGTTCCAGAGCATTTTCAAAGTTCAGTTGTTTGAAAAAGATTTTTTTAGTCGAGCCCACTAGGGACCCAACTAGTGTTGTGGTCCAATAAGACTAATTGAAGCTTATTAAAAGAATTGTATATTATTTAAATCACTTTGATATAAATAATATTATATCTAAATCTATTTGGATGATAAAAAAAGTGAGATTATTTAAATCTTGTAATTGGTTTAAATATGAGGAGTGCAAAAGGAGACTAAAATGAAATACATTTTAAAATCATTTTAATAATTATTTAAAGATGTTTTAATGCCAGCAAATTGAGATTACATTTCTATAATGTAATTAATCAGTTCACTTTAAATTTCCAAAAGGTATTTGTGATGCGATGATGGGATGTGAACATGCACATGGAAAAAGTTTTTTTCAAGAAGTAAAATGGCATCCCCACTATCCTGCATGGGAATTGTGGCAATGTGAAAAGCAAGGAGGGGCCACGAGGGAGTTGTATTTGGTATGGTGGAGCTTGCAAAAGATAAGTGAATAAGAAAATAATTTTAAAGATCTTTAAAACCTTTATTCCCCATGTACCTCGCAGAGGACTTTAAGAAGATCAAAAGGAATTGAGGGGTAGCGGGGAGGGTAATGTTGTCCCCTCCATCCTGGGAGGATGTAAGGAAGTTAAGTAGCGGAACAACTTCCTACACTAACCTTGCGAGGAGGGTAATGCAAAAAATTTTATAGATTGTCACAACAGTTACAAAAAACAAAATAGATATGATAACATTCAAACCATAACATGATGATTTACAAGGGAAAACCCTTTCGGGAGAAAAAACCCCACACTCCAAAAGCCGCCCAATATATTATTCTGCAATAAAAAATATATTACAATATACTTGCAGAGAAAGCTCTTCACAGGAGTATCACTAATCAGAGATTCAAAATTAACTCAATAGCTATAAGACTCTTACACACAACCTCTATCTCACGCACCTCATATATAGGAGATACAATACAAGAAACTGTCAAACGGTATTACAAAACCATGGGCTAAAACCACCCAATAAGGTGTAGATGATCTTATCTCCCTTCTAGATACCCTATGATGTGTTCCTCCCTTTTTACAACTCATTTATGTCTTTGATGTATTTTATATTTCCTATTTCAGGAGTACAAGCTTTCAGAGGCCATAACTTGAGAACCTTGTGTCCTATTGGCAAATCGTTTGAAGCACCAAAAATCTCACGAAGTTGTGTATTGCCTCATAAATAGCTACACTGATTACACCCACTTTTTTAGGGTGTTTTGGGGCCTCTAAATTCCTCAAAACCAAATTTAAACCTTTCATTGGACCCCTCCAAAATGGAATATTTAATATCTTCAAAACTTGTTGTGATCGTGTGACGTAACTTTACCAAAATGCTTATCTAGCCAACTAGAAGCTTCAGGGAGAATTTCACACCATTTTGTGATGAAATGAAAACTTCTATATAGTAACCTCATGTAAATGCAAGGTTGAGACACCATTTTCTCAACAGAGGAAAGGTAAGCAAATGAAAAAGAGGTGTGGGGCTGCGGGGAATAGGAATTTAGGGTAAGAAAAAATGATGAGAGGAGGCTCTCTATTCACTACATAAAGGAGTGTAGATGCCTTCAAGAATTATAGATTATATTCAAAATGGATCTGTTGAAAATGGTGAATGGTGGATGTTCAATCTATTGTCTATATGCGAGGGAGAATGAGCACAAAATAGATGGGCATTTTGTATATGATACATAGGTTTGATGCATTTGGAGACCCATTTGCAAGCCTACATGAGGCAAAATTTGGGCATCAACAAGAGCATAAATGAAAAAAAAGATGAAATGCCAATTTCACCTTCTTTGACCGCCTAGATTTGTTGCCATGATGCTACCGTATTATCAGTGGTCTCATTATTTGGATATGGTAGTGTTATGAGCTCTTAAGGTCACTATGATTCCATCCATGGATCATGAAATGGATTGACTTATTGCTTGGAGTAGCCTTTGAATGGAGGTTTCTATTAATCACCGTGGCATGAAAGAATCACATAGATCACAATGTGGTGGTTGTTATTCAAGTAGTCATCAAGAAAAGGCATTTTGTATTTATTGAATCTACAGTGGTAATTTTTTGTTTTGCACACTAATCATGTTTTGTGTGGCTATCTTTCAAGGTTATATTATAGCCTTATAATGTTGATGATAACTCCTTAATGCAAGGATCAAGTCTCATTTCTAGTTCTTTAATGCAAACGAATAAAGATATAAATCATGGTAATGGCTGCCAACATGGCCCTTTCCCTATTATATGCAATAGAGATTGGCATGATGTCAAATAATGGGCAAATCATAAGCAGTGCGATGGAAGGCAAAAGTGGACAAAAGAAATAAGATTTGGAGAATGCTCAAGTGGCAAATTATTATGTGTTTTTCTTTTTTCTCTTCCACAAGAAATTGATGAAAAATGTATCAGACGTTCTCATTTTATGACATTTTGATCTTTGGAATGATCACACACTTGTGATGTGTTCTTAGATGTAAAAACTAGAATGGAAGGAAAATTCTAGTTTCTTCAATGGGAAGGTTGTTAAAGTGCATTGCATATGGACAAATAATCAAATGTTCTGTCAAAATATTAATCTCATTCAGTATGGATTTCTTGTAGCACTAACTAATGCACATATGGAGCATGACACAATTTGTGTATAGGAAGATGAACAAAGTGTATGACACCAAATATTTATCTTTAAAAGAAGAAAATTTTGAGAGAGTTGAATTTAAGAACGAATGGGAAATAGTTTTCAAATTCTTGAGGAAAGAGTGGGTCAATATTTTATAGCTAGAGGTGAAAATGCAGTGAAGGAAGTGTTTTCTTTCTTGAAAGTGAAATATTTTCACCAAAGATGCTATGTGGGTAATGGAGGGTAAAAGCCTATTTATGATGAACTCAAGAGGACAGGTGTTTTTTCATTTATTAAATGCAATGTTTTTTTCACTAAATGTGAAGAATATTTACATTGGAGAAGATAAAATTGAGTAATGCAGGTTTTCAAGGTGGTAGAATAAAAAATATTCTTTACTAATAATATATTGTACAGATTGCAGGATAGGATATTTTCACCCAGTAGTGGAAATATATTTATAGAAATAAAGATTGGGTAAAATGACAACATGTAGCTAAAAACGCGTGGAATACCATTGGAAAGGGGACAAAGCTGAAATGTGAAGACATTCTCATGGGAAAGATACTATAGAATAAGACAAATTTTATTGCTACAAGAAAACAAAAGGAAGTGGGACAATGTTGTAACTTTTTAGATTGATAGGTGTCACAAGAAGATTTTATTTGCAGGTGAAAGAATTCAGATCAAAGGCAAGGATGTAGAGAGAAGAAAGAGACAAGATTTATATTAGAAAATCAAGGGCAAAGAGGAAAGTCATGCGTCATTTTTTAGGTTCATTTTAGGAATTCTCTTTCTCCTATTTTATTCTCTCTTCTTCTCATTTTGTAGCGCTTCCAATTCTGATTTCTGCAGAGGTAGACAAAAAACTTCTAAAATTTTGTAAAGTGTCCTAAGTTAGGGTGAAGTATATGGATACTAGTCATTAGTTTGAGATGTTTTATGTTCTGAAATGTATTTCATGGGTTGAACTTATCAGGTGACTATCTCAAGGTTGAAATATAAAATTCTTTAACACATTCTTCAAGCACATTTTCTACTTTGAGTTGCATGTTATGATTGCTTTTTGTTCAACAGATAGAGTGAAAGCTTTCATAAATGTAATGGGAATTTTATGTTTTCAGATAGATTGATAATAATAGTTGTTTGATAGGTTTTAGTGATCTTGTTATTACCAGGTAATAACATTTGTAGGATCTTCATAACATGTTTGAATATTACAACATAAAATGCTTTCCATATGACTTTGTTGCCCTCTCTTTGGCACTGGTCAATTTTATGCAGTTTCTATTTTAGTTTGGTTCCAAATTTTCAAAATATATATCGCTTTTCCCTTTCTTTTGTAGGAGTAGAGTTTAGAGTAGGAATCATTTCCAACTACTGAGTGTGTGTTGAAATATTGAGATTATATCCAAAATCAAGGTTAGAAGACCTTCCTTGGTATATTCTTGTTTGGAAATATCTACTTTTATTTACAATGCCAAAAAATATAATGAAGTAGGTCATTTAGGAATTTTTAAGGGAGACCCACCTTGGTTTTGCAAAGACAAAAGTGTAACAGATTTCAATCTTGTGTCTGAATCTTGTTCATTGGCCAAATCCAACCCTGAACTTGAGAATAAAAATGTGGCTATCCTTTAGTGTTTGGGGAATCTTTTGATTTGGGAACCAAAAAATTGGTGAATTTATTGGGGAGAAGTTGAAGAAATTATTTCAAATCATACTCTAGAGTCTCTAGTTAAAGGTTTTTCAGCTTGGAAGGAGTTTTTTAGCAGCATATGTAAAAAAGATTTAGGTAACTTTGTTGTTGTATAGAAGACCCAAAATGATGAAATGCTTTGAATAACTCTCCACTATTCAAATATTATTCATCTACAAGAAAGTGGCAACTCTATCAAAGACTCTGATAAATAAATGATGCAAGTTCCAAACCTATTAAGGTTTTGATCAAAGAAGAAAGCAAGCAGTAGTTGGAACACTTCCAATTATTCACTGTGAGGTAGGAAAATAGGTAAAGAATATCAAAGCCTAAGTTATGCAACCGCAAAACATAACAAGCTAAGACATTGATCCTATCACATCCAATAGAGGAAGAAAGACAAGATTTCAAAACGAAAACATCAACCATATGCAGAAATCTCCTTCCTTGGACTCCATTGTTATTCTTTGGCCTCCAAATTATATGGGTTTCACCTACAAGTGCAAAGCGTGATTGAAAGCAAATTTGCAAAGTGAAAGTGACAACATGAGGGTACTCGAATTGTGGTTGATCAAATGATTGAAAAATTAAATCAATTTATAGAGAAAATTGTGTCCAAAATGACATGAGAAAATCAAGGCAAATTGATTCAAAAATGGCATAATTGATATGACAAAATTTGACAAATCTCTATGACAAACTATGATAAATTGAAGCGAGATTTATGCTTCATGATTTATGAAAAATTGGCCTTAAAATTTGCTCATTAATTTATGACAAATTGAGCACAAAAATAGCTTCATGATTTGAGAAAAAGGTGGAGACAAATTAGTGGAGAAATGGTGGGATAAATTATAGGAAATGGGAAGCATGAAATTAGGGATGACAAATTATGACAAAATTAAGGGAGAGAAATGTGGGAATAATTAATAATTTCTCATTTATTAATTAGCCGACAAAAGGGAAATTAGCCAATTAAATAAAATATTTAATTGTGACACAAGACATAGGGTAAATGAATAAATTCATTTATCCTAAGGAGGATGTTGGAAAGGATTAATAACTAAAGAATTATTAAACCCTAGAAAGGCGAAAGGAAATGAAATAGGTCAAAACAATATCATGACACAGTTAATCCGATAAATGAATGATGACGATCATGATCAAGAAGATAATTGACAAGGACCAAAAGTTTATTAAATTGATAATGATAAAGACCAATGACAAATTGATAAAAATTGACAAGAAATAATGGAAATTGACAAAAAATAATAATGATAAATGATGATTGATTAACATTAAAAGTCGATCATGATCATGAAATGACAATTGAGAATGATATTGATAAGATCTAAATTGAAACAATTGAATAGGATCAAATAGGAAGAGAAAGTAGAAGAATGATGTGATGCTGACAAATGATACAGATCAAATGTGCAACATAGAGGAAGTGTTAGTAAAATGCGAAAAACCTAAAAGAAGGTAACGCAGACATGTTAAAGTGTGACACCACAAGCGTTGATCATTTTGAGACGCTTACATTTTGCCCCTCTTTGAGACAATGCGATTTTGAGCGTTGTTTCAAAGAATAGTAAATAAATATGCCCCAAAAAATGAAAAGGATATATGTATGCCCCCTCGAGAGATTGGCCGGAAAAATCCAAAAAAGAGGCCAATTGATTGACAATAACGCCAAGATTAGACCAAGAGGATTGCAAGGATTGATGGAAGAAATGTTAGTAAGATGAAAAATTAGACAAAGAAGAATTAGAGGTGAAGAAAAAGCTTGCTTTCACAAATGCACAAATGTAGGTGAGAGCCTTTATTTAATATGGAAAAACGGATGCGGCGCACCATGGCAATGAAGGCCAGGGCGATAATGCAATCCCTTTTTGTAAAATAGACACTTCGCAGACAAGGAGTGAATCAAAACATCCTAAGACAAGACATGTGTCAAAGGTCAAGGTATATGTGGCACTCACAGAGCGAACGTACTTATCACAAACACCCAAGACATACTTGCCCCAAAATGCTAGAAATATTTCATAAATAGAAGACAAAAACAAAAAAGGACCATGAGCCATCTTGGTCACTCTAAATCACTCAGTGACATCATCGAGAAACATAGGAACACGGTCGAAGATAAATCAAAGAAAGATAAGACTTGCAAATTCAAACAAGTCAAACAAACATTCTAATCTTCATTGCCAAAGTGATAGTGTTGTGGTAAAAGGACGATCATGTTGTTTGGTTTCAGAGAATGCAGTACCTTGTATAAGACCCATGATAATGTTGAAAAAAGGACCGATAATGTTGATGTTTTTTAGTTGATAGGAAAACTTTGACCAGTTTGAATGTTTGGTTGGTTGAACAGTTCATCTGTTGTTGCATGATTTCATTAAAGCGCAGTGTTTAATGTGTCATTTGTCTAACATCTACTCAAATGTTTTTCTATGTACAAAAGGAACAGTTTATTGACAAAATGAAATGAAAGGATTGTTTTTGAATTTTTGATGTTTTCTAATTCTTAGGGTTTTTTAATTTTTTAATTTTTTTGTGCTTTTTTTCAGGACATTTTACAATTTTTTTGTGTTATTTCTGGACATTTTTTTATCTTTTTGGATTATTTTAGGATGTTTTTCAAATTTTTTGTGTTATTTTAGAACATTTTACAATTTTTTTGTTTTATTTCAAGACATTTTTTCATTTTTTTTGTGACTTTATTTTAGGACATTATTTGCTTTTTAGGGATTTTTTCATGACATTATTTGATTTTTTTTGAATTTTTTTAGGACATTATTTGATTTTTTTGTATTTTTTCAGGACTTTATTTGATTTTGAGGGATTTTTATGATTTTCCCCCTAGTGTCTAGCAAGGAAAGGAATATGAGAGATGGATGAATAAGCTTGCTAAAATGTTGGTGGATAGAGGAAAGACAAAGGCCATTTATTATGGAGACAAAGAAGATTCAATTCCTAAGGGCTATCATGCGATGGGATAAGAGACATGATATTACAATGTAAAGCAATGGCAGGCCATGAGGGACATGTCAAGAGATTTTTGAAACCATGTTTATATTTTGCGTCCTTATGCCAGATCAAGATCAAGGGACAAGAAAGAGTGTATGGATGGGTGATAGGATACAGTTTGGCTAAGCAAGATCCAAAAATGGATAAGGGATACAGACTGAAGGTTGTGATAGGCCAAAGGATAGTGATAGAAGTTTGCAATAATTGAAGGAATATGGATGAAAGGTTGTAATAAGCAAATTGATAAAGACCAAAAGCTATGATAGACTGAAAGTTGTGAACAGGATAGATGATTCATAAAGATACTCAGCCTTGTCAAGATCAAAGGTGGAAAAAGGGGATATGGACATGAGGGACGATAGGATAATGGAGGAGTATGTCAGTATAATAAAGGGTGATAGGATAATGGAGGGTACAATAGGGTAATGAAAGGTCAATAAGATAATGAAGGGTAGTATAAATGAAACTTGTCCCCAAGTATGGTATGCAAGAAGTTCATGGATTACACATGAAGCCTGTTTGTCAGGTTTTCATCACAGTACTTGCCCAAGGCGCCTGTTTGTCAGGTTTTCACCACAGGACGAATTATTTTTCTTTACTTTTTTTTTTCATTTTCTATTTTTTTTCTCTTTTACAATTTTTACTTTTTTGTTTTTTGTTTTTTGACATTTTGACCTTTTGAAAGAAAATGGACATATGATAGAGGATGGAAGGAGGACTCAAGCATCTCATTGTTGTCTGGATGATATCTTTGAAAATGGACCGTGACCATTAAGGTATGCTCAAAGACGTTGGCAGGATAATGACATGAAAATGAAATGGGACTAAGGCCATGATTTATGCAAAAGATGAGATCGGAGGGACATAGGGAGGGAAAAGAGGTGTTGGATAATAGATAGGGTATTGGAAGAATCGGGCTTGAGAAGATAGAAATGTTGGCAATATTAGCATTGGCACACACCTTGAGGGGTGGTGGACTGATTGAGGAAAAGTGGATTTTGGATATTGAGATTTTGATGGAGGAATAGCTATGGATTTTGGACATAAGGACTCAAAATAAATGACAAAGGTGATGGAGGAATATATTTGAGAGGTTTGGATGTAGGAACAACAATTTTGGATGCCAATTTTGATGTTTCTTTAGGCTTTTGTGCTTCAAGGATCCGCTTAGGGATCCACATGGTTTTTGATTTTTCATTCTTTCATGGTTCCTTGGAACACATTTCTTGCACAAGGGATTTAGGAACCCATATAGATTTTGACTTTGCTTTATTTTTCTCAATGGGCCTTTGTGGCCTTTTGGATATTTATTTTTCTTTTTGGATCATATTTTTCTTTGTTTTGACATGTCGATTAGATTGGACATGTTGATCCTTGAATACATGTGGATTTTTAGACTTATGACCTTTGTGCTTGGAATCCAAATCGCTTGGAGAGAGAAAGGAATGTATGAATGGATAAGAATGATATGGAGGTCATTTGGATGGATGGAAGGTGCTCAAAGATGTGTTCATTTTGTTGATCCTGCATAGGGGACAAAGGGATATAAGGACATAAGATGGATGTAAGGGATGAGGGGGAAGGCGTATGTTTGGAATTTGGAGGGATGTGGGATTTAGCAAGGATACCAATGTCTTGAGTTATATCACTAAGGCCATGACCATTAATTTTTTCTTTAACATGAAGGGGTTCTTTCTTGTGAAGGTCTACCCCTTTTCCTTTATGAAAATTTTGACTTGTGTGATACTCTTTTTTGGGAAGACGATGCGAGTCCATTATGAGGTGGACGTGGCATGATGGGATCATGAAGTGAATCAGACTGGACCAATGCGGAGGAACCCATTGTGCATGTAGGGGGTTCTTGAACATCTTTCACCAACATATAAAGATCATGAGGGGGACTAGGATCAATAACAAGCTCTGCATGAGATGGAATGAGAGGAATAATGAGATCATCAAAAGGAATGAGATCTTGGAGTGTATATGGAGGATTAAGACATGGAGATGGAGGGACGACAACATCTTGTGGTGGACATGGAGCTAAAAGGATACTCTAATCTTGAAAAGGAGGAAGATCATTGGATTCCTCTTTAAA
Source organism: Cryptomeria japonica (assembly GCF_030272615.1). Lineage (NCBI taxonomy): Eukaryota > Viridiplantae > Streptophyta > Pinopsida > Cupressales > Cupressaceae > Cryptomeria > Cryptomeria japonica. Next base: position 333,441,460 of record NC_081412.1, read on the forward strand.
GGTTCTTTTCTCTTGACTTTCAAGGGGATTATTAGGAAGAATGGAAGGGACATCTTGATCTTGCTTAAGGAGTGGAATACCAATAAGACTTGAAAAGGCATTGTGTTATTGGATAGGAATAAGGGGATCATAAAAGGAAATGAGATCTTGGTCAAATGTAGTATGCAATGGAAACATTTTAGGATCTTGATCTTGATCCATTTGAAGACTTATTTCTTTGTGCTCTAAATCATTCTCTTGACATGGGGTATGATTTTGAATATGCGTGGGGGATTATGGAAAGGAATAAATGCTTTGACATGAGAATTGTGACCTTTTTATGGGACTCTCTAAAAGAGAAGCATCTTGTGGCATTGAATATTGCATTTCTAAATAATACAAGGGATTCATATAAAGATGTAGATTAGCATGTATTTTTGTTGTAGACAACCCTCGGGAGGATGCATTATTAGGTGTATCATCTGGAGGAGATGGTAGAAATTGCTCTTGTGAAACTTCAAACTATGATGGAATGGGAGGGGAAGTGGAGGCCACTTGAGGGTCAAATTTTTGATGGATGGATGAGCCATTGCTAGACATGGGTTGAATTTGTTGTTGATATTGGATAAGTGGATTTTTTGTCTCTTTTTCAAAAACATGATTTTGGACTTGACTTGTTTGAACTTGTTGTGGGACATAGTTTGCTTGCTCACATGCCAAGGCTCATTGTAGGTCTACATCAATTATGAGAGATTAATACTTAGGACTTGAGGCTAGGTCTCTTATAATGTGTGGGAGGGATTTTTGAGGATTTCTTAAGATTACTTGGTCTAAAAATTCCACAAACTCAAGATTGTTCATTGCCTCATTAACTTCAGATTCTACACATAATTCATCATTTGAATCTGTATCTTCTTGGAAATCTGGTAATGATTGAACTTGAATATAACCATAATCAGGATGAAAGATGCGTTGGCCATTTGACAAATGTCTTTGTTGTAAGTGATCTTGACTTGACTTATTTGAATAAAAAATTGGTGACACATTCATTGGTGGCAGTGGTGAAACATTGCCACATCTTGGTTGCATTGGCATAGAATTTGATTCAAAGTGTGGTGGTGGTCCTAATTGAGCGATTTCATACTCTGGTATCATGTTTGCAAGTGGACCAATATTTGGATCAAATTTTAGTTGTATGATATTACCTTGTTGTTGGGTTGGATAGAATTGTGATTGTCTTGGATTAAAATTGGCTTGCATTTTGTTATTCATTGGACCAATCATTGGTTGATATGCGAAATTTTTTTGCATCATAGGAGATTGGAATCTTGTTTCAATAGGCATGTCACTATGCTATGTAGTATTTTTGGGATTTTATATTTTAAGAATGATGTGTGCAACTAATGCAACCTAGATGATTGACAATGCAACTTATGTTTTTGGACTTTTTGAAATTTTGGGGATGACAATGATATGCAACTAAGTGCAACCTAAAAGAATGAGAATGTAGCTTATGCTTTTGGACTTTTGAATTTTTGGACTGACAATGAAATGCAACTAAATGGAACTTTGAGGAATGCAAATGTGACCTTGGACAAGAATGCAATCTAAGTTTTTGTTGTTTTTCAAGACTTTGTAAAACCTTTGAAATGCAAACCTAAAGACTCAAGCTTGGGAAATTGAAATGAAGTCAAGACCTTGAAAGGAAAAGATGACAAAGGACCAAATGATGATAGGACAAAATGACAATGTCTCACATATACGCTTGGATACTAAGCTAGGCTTGACAAAATTATGTTGACAATAGGACAAATTTTGGACAAGGTCAAGACTCCCTAACAACAACTTAGGGTTTAATCTTAGGATTTGAATCTTTGAAGTTTGACAAAACCTAATTTTGAGACTAAATGCAAGAGGACAATGATAATGACAAGGACCTAAGGATATGATATGAATATGATATGGTCTCAAGACATGATATGATGTGACAAAATGATATGAACCAAGGATATGAATGTGATTGCTTGACAATGTTAACCTAAGACAAGAACTAGGGTTTAGGACTTTGCAATGATATAACCTAATGCAAGAAAGGCATATATATGTAAGGCAATAATATGACCTAAGTGAAAAGTTATATTTGGTATGACAATGCAGTGAAAAAGGATGATAATGACCAAGGGAAAATGACCTTAAACCTAAGTGCAAAATGAGGATGCCTGCAATGAAATGGACTAAAATTAAGGATAATGAAAATATGTCCTAAGACCTAAGTTTGAACTATGGAAAACCTGTCCCTAAGTGACATGAATGTTGAAACAAGGTTGTCCAATGTTTTGAAAATCCATGTTTGAACAATCTTTGCAATTTGTTGGATGAATACTTAAACACAAATTTGTTTGAATGCTGTTTGGACAATTGGAACTTGTTTTTGACTTGTTGATTGTTGTTTGAACTTTGAAAAATTGTTTACTTTTGGAAAACAAGGTTGTTTATGACCACGTGTGATAATTATTTTTAATTCAACTTTTAACAAGCATAGAAGACAAGATGTTTGTTTGACTTTGACCCAAAATAATCTTGCACCTTCAACAACAAATCCCATGGCTGGCAAGGATAATAGTCATTGGATCTCACTTCGTTTCCCAGCTATGCCTACTCAAAGCAGATACTTACATGCTTGACCCTATTGGCTCCACTCCACGACACTCACTTCTTTGGGGCAGCCAAGCATCAGTTCCCATGAAAAATCCCCATGGCGAACTTTGTATCTCTACTAAGAGCCGTAAAAGTGTGAGACGACATTAGAGGTTCGACCTCTTGTACCAATGACTAGAAGGTTTTTGGTCTCTAAGAACAAAGGTTTTTAGTCAAGGCATCTATTCAGGTGGTCATACATGTAGTGTTTTACACTCCATTAAGGAAGGCCTCCCATCCTATAGAGGTTGCGCTCTGTAGGGTTTATGGGGATTCATAACATTGGTATGACATTCGCAGCACCCATTGTAGTACCCTTCCTCGTTTGAACTTATTAGACTCATATTTTATTATTGTTTACTTTTTGTGGATACATTACCATGATGTCTTATTCAGATTTTTATGACATTATTTCATGCTTTATCTGGATATGAGATGCATAATTTATTTGCAGTATTTCAGTACTTGTGATTTATGGCATTTTATGGATTATTGCTATGTACTGACACTTTACTTTATCTATGCAATGTGTAATTATATGTTGTGTGTCTGCAAGTGTATTGGATGCAAGGGGACGATTTTCCTTCACTCATTTCGGTGAGACAGGGAACGTCGCGATTCTCCTTCATCGGCGTGTATGTCGTGTTTTCTATATTGTATATATGCTTGTGCAGTTCAGTGATGCTGGATATTGCAAGTACAAGTACCAGGTAGGTACGGGGTATTGTCTCCACCTGGCTTCACAGGTCTGAGCGTGCCTTATATTTTCCAATGGAAGTGGAGGAGATAGTAGTTGACCCTATTTTACTCAGTTACACTCTTGTGAGCATCATCAGTTGGTCGTCCGGTCAGTTTGTTTGGCTTTCATATTTTGTTGTTTGATCTTTTTATGAGTATTTGCTTGAGGTTTGTTCAGTTTGTGTGTTTTAGTGTATTTAATTAATTAATTAAATTTATGGAGTTATCTCATAGTTGGTATTTTTGAATTATGTATTTTATGCATTGAGATTATAAATTTAGTTAATTAAAAGAAGTTATTAAATTAAGTTGCAAGCTGCATGATATTAGAAATATATTTTATTTAAATTTTAGTGGAAAAATAAATTAGATTAATTGCATTTATTATTTCCTAGAAATTTAAATAAATAAATGAATAAAAGAATTCATTAGAATTATAGTATTGCTTTAATTTCTTTATTTAGAAAATTAATTAATTTGCATGAGAAAAGAAAAGAAAGAAAAATGATTTTTAATTATTGCATGTTAACTTATACTTTGTTAGAAAATTAGAAAATAAAATAAAATTTCTTTTATTACTAAATTTAGGTTTTTGGGAAAAATATATTCAACCTAGAATTTTAGTTTAAAAAGGGGAATAGGTCTTTATTTTAGGGAGAGATAGGAAACAGGTCAGGGATTTAGGTGAAGAGAAATTTATTTGGAAGCTTGTTGAAGGATTGGCTCTTTTCTACAAATTTCTTCCAGGAAAGCTATACTAGGTTGGGTGGCTTCGTTTGATTGTTTGTTTTAAAGAAAATATTTTATTTCTTTCTTCTTTTTGAATGATGTGTGTGTTAAAATGTTTGTCAAATCTAAAATCTTGTCTGATTATTTCTTGTTCTTGGCTAAAGTCCATTCCTGAAGTTAATTTTTGGTTTATGGAAAGAAGTTATTTCCTGGGTGTTTTTAGAAAGAAGTTATTTCCAAGATGTTTTACTGTGTATAAAAAGTTGCAAGTTTTGGGAGAAAATGGGTTTTACCAGAGAAAATGTCCTCTGGATTGGTATTGGTTTCGATATTTTGCTATGGTTGTTCTGTCAATATTTGTACATCTCTGTGTAATTATTTAATTACTATGGTAATGAATTTAATTTTAATTAAATTTATTAGGTTATTAAAAGTTATGGAGAAATTGTTTTATTTTAGTATTTTGGATAAATCTGTATTAATTAGATTCCTTGGAAATAAATTTTATTGGAAATAAATTTAATGTTTTTTTTAGGTTATTGGAATTAAAAAAAAAAATAATTAAAAAAAAATAAAAAATTGCGTCGTCTATTTTTAAAATTGCTCTCCGAAGTCTATAAATTCGGTTTCTTTCTTTTATTTAATTTTTAATATGTAAAAAATAATAATATTATTATTATATATATATGTATATAGTATTTTCTGTGGTTTTAATTATGTTATTTTGGAAATGAAAGGTATTTCAAATTAAATCATCTTTTTATTATATATTTTAATGTGATATAATTATATAATATTATATTCGTAGAATATATATATATATATTTATGTTATTATATTATATTATTATATATAATTTTTAATTTGGAATTTAATTTAGATTATTGATACAATCTAATCGGGTTTATTTGTAAAGTAATCATGAACATATAATTAGGGGGTTAATTTTTATGTGATTGATTTAACCTTATTGGACAAATGACAAAATTGATTTATTTGTATTAATATAGTTGTATTTTCTTATTTTTTGGAAAATCTTTAATTGCAAGTTATTTATGCTTTTGATTGTTTAAAGAAAAGATTGCCTGTATTAGGATCTTGTGTAAATGGTATTTGCAGTCAAGCTTAATTTCGTTGCAATTCTGGTTGAGTTGTCATTATGTCATGTGTTATTATATCTCCTTGGTCAGGTGTTGTTGTATAACCTCGTGGATGTGAGCCATTGTGTGTTTTGTTCTAAATGGTCAATCTTGGGTTAGTGATTGTGTATCCTTCACCTATGTTTTGTCAGGATTAGTTATGGTTGTCTGTTTCACCATAGAGCTCTCGTAGAGAGACCTTTCCTGTTAGTGTCCTATGAGAGAGAGTGGCTTTCGAGCGGGGGTCGTGCCCGAAGTGGATGACAGGATAACCTGTCGAAAGTCAGTTAAAAAGTGATAACCTAATAATATATTGGGGGGGGGGGGGTGAAATAAATATTAATTAAGATAATGTACCTCATGCATAGGTGTAGTGCTTGTACAGGGCTCATAATGTTACGAGAAGGCCTGGAATGGAAAACTTACCACCTTGTCTTCATGAAAGGATTGGTAGGGCCCACATGAGACTTAGTTGGAACCAGAGGTTCAGGAGAGGTTACCAGGACAGTGAGCCGAGACCTATGGAGGTTGTACCATGGTATCCATCTTAAGTTATGCAATGACACTCTCTCCTTAGAGTCACTAGTGTTTTGTGAGTTGAGTCACATGGATGTTTGCAGAGTCATGTAGTTCTTTCGTACTTGTCTTATTTTTCTTGCTTGAGGGTTTTCTACTATCTCCTAGCACGGTGGGGTGGTTCCATTTCGGGATCACATGGTCGAGTGGTAGTGCCACTTCCCATCAAATGTTCTGGATTGTATCTTTAGGTGAGGAAAGGCTTCGTTGGTGTTTCTTGGTTCGTGGTTCATGTACCAGCTCATGTTCGTGATCATTGTTCAGTTGAGACCTTGTGGTCATTGTATCAAACTTTTATGTAACCTTGATATTGTAACTTTGTAATCTGTGGTATTATTGGAAGCCATGCATTTATGGATATTGTAATATTATGTCAGTGGAATATATGTTAATTCAGTTGCTTTGATCTTATGTATAAATGATTTATGAAAAATTGAATGCATTAGTATACTTGAATCTTTCAATTTAGATGTATGTGTAGTTTTTAACTTAAGCATTTAATTTACCTAATTAAATGGACAATTGGATTAACCATGGTGTTAATATAATCTGTGAATTAATCTTCGTTGGTAACCCTTAGGAAATTGTGTGTTAGTCTTCCGCTATGTTATTAGACGTGTAATGGTTATAATTAATGCACTTAATCTTTAAAAAAAAAATTATTTCACCCTTTAGTTGCCTAGTTGTGTTGTTTTCCTTTAGGGTTCCTGGTGGGGCATTACACCCATTGCTTGCAACTTTCATCACAAACACATTTATTTATAGTGGTTTGGAAGAGGCTTGGCCTTAGCTCTATTACCACTTGGGTCATTCCCTCTCACCAATGCCTAGACGAAGTGCCAGACAAATCAAGAGGTAGGCCCTCTAAAGGTGAAAACACACATATGAAACAAAACAATACATGGAAAACATGGTGCTCATTAACCTTTGAAAAAATTGAAGTGTGCAACTACTCTAAAAATCATAAGCACTCAGTTTTGATAAGATTATTTGACCGTGTCTTGCACCAAATCAATTAGTAATTTCAATAAAATATTTTGCCCACAAATGCCAATATGCTGCACAAATAAAAAATGTCCAATTTGTACCCCTACTTAGAAAGCTAGATGAATATTGTGGGGTTTTTTTTAACACCTTATGAATTGAAATGAGATTTTTTTGTTCATTAAGTCCCCTAATTAGACTATGTGATGATTCATTTTGAAACCCTTAGTAGATTGTAATGAGAGATTGTTGTTGATTGACCTCCTAATTAAGCTATGTGAGGAATTGTTGTTCATTCAAACCTCCTAATTAGGTTATGTGAAGAATTGTTGTTCATTAAAACCTCCTAATTAGGCTATGTAAAAAATTGGTGTTCATTAAAACCTCCTAATTAGGCTATGTGAAGAATTGTTGTTCATTCAAACCCTCTAATTAAACTATGTGGAGAATTGTTGTTTATTGCATGTTAAGAAATACTGCATGAATCATTGTTTAGACTCCATAAAACCCACATGCAATAATAGATCCTCATGTAAAACCTGCATGCAACAACAAATTAGTTCAAAAAATATGCATGCAACAATGGATCAACACATAAAACCTGCATGCAAACACATATCAACATCTAAAACCTGCAAGCAAATAGATTCATAGAATTGTTAGATTTTGCATGTTCATGTCAACTTCACTAAGAAATGTGAGGTAGGAAAATAAGTAAAGCATATCAAAGCCTAAGTTATGCAACCACAAAACATAACAAGCTAAGACATTGATCCTATCACATCCAATAGATGAAGAAAGATAAGATTTCAAAATGAAAACATCAACCATATGCAGAAATCTCCTTCCTTGGACTCCATTGTTATTCTTTCACCTCCAAATTATGTGGGTTTCACCTACAAGTGCAAAGTGAAAGTGACAACATGAGGGTACTCGAATTGTGGTTGATCAAATTATTGAAAAATTAAATCAATTTATAGAGAAAATTGTGTCCAAAATGACTTGAAAAAGTCAAGGAAAATGGAAGAGGCAAATTGATTAAAAAATGGCATAATTGATATGAAAAAATTTGACAAATTTCTATGACAAACTTTGACAAATTGAAGAGAGATTTATGCTTCATGATTTATGAAAAATTGGCCTTAAAATTTGCTCATTAATTTATGACAAATTGAGCACAAAAATAGCTTCATGATTTGAGAAAAGGTGGAGACAAATTAGTGGAGAAATGGTGGGACAAATTATAAAAAATGGGAGGCATGAAATTAGGGATGACAAATTTAAGGGAGATAAATGTGGGAATAATTGATAATTTCTCATTTATTAATTAACCCACAAAAGGGAACTTAGCCAATTAAATAAAATATTTAATTGTGACACAAGACATAGGGTAAATGAATAAATTCATTTATCTTGAGGATGTTGGAAATTATTAATAATTAAAGAATTATTAAACCCTAGAAAGGAGAAAATAAATAAAATAGGTCAAAACAATGTCATGACACAATTAATTTGATAAATGAATGATGCCGATGATGATCAAGAATATAATTGACAAGGACCCAAAGTTTATTAAATTGATAATGACAAAGACCAATGACAAATTGATCAAAATTGACAAGGATTTATGGAAATTGACAAAAAATGATAATGATAAATGATAATTGATTAACATTAAAATTTGATCATGATCATGAAATGACAATTGAGAATGACATTGATAAGACCTAAATTGAAACAACTAAATAGGATTGAATAGGAAGAGAAAGTAGAAGAATGACGTGATGTTGAAAAATGATAAAGACCAAATGTGCAACATAGAGGAAGTGTTAGTAAAATGTGAAAACCTAAAAGAAGGTAACGCGGACATGTTAAAGTGTGACACCACAAGCTTTGACCATTTTTAGACACTTATATTCTCATAAACCTCAACGAGAATAAAGTTATATCTGAAATCTATTTGTTGAAAATCTCAAAACTAAATGAGTTCCCTATTAGATGAAAAAAGCATTAAGAAAGGGAAGTGGTAGTAAGAAACTTTATATGTACTTTTGAGTTATGCATGGCGGTTTTATATTGAGAAAATAAGTATGTATGTTGTAAAGAGTTGTGCTCATGTAAAGGAGGTCTAGGTTGTAGTTGTAATTTTTCATGTATATTTTCTTTTAAGATCTCCTATGCTATGGAAAAGTTGTGAAAACACGCATAGGAATATGTATCAAAATATGTACCCCGATTCCAAGTGTAACTATGATGAATAATCAATCCCAGCCATGAAGTCAAAGAAAATTCATCATTCAAAGGTAGAGGGCTTTGAATTTTGATGAATATCCTTTTCTTCCCAAACCCCATACCACTTAAGATTGGAGATAAGCTTCCAAAGTTTAGTAGTTTAAAGGATGAATCAACAGATAAAACTTTACAATAGTTCAGTGATTTGATGGAAAGCTATGAAGTAGATCATGAAGATGTATTCATGAGGTTGTTCATCCAGTCCTTGAAAGAGGATGCAAGAGAATGGTTCTCAAATTTATCACCACACTCAATTAGCTCATGGAATGCATTTCAATTAGCCTTTAAAGAGTAGTTTGGTGAAAGAATTTTTGGGTCTTCAATGCTCATGGATTTCATGGAGATTCATATTGAGGAGGATGAATTGGTCTTAGCTTTTAACCTTTAATTTACAAAGGCATTGAAAAGGATTCCTAAAGATATCAAACCATTTGATGAAATGGCCTTAGTGGTTTATTTGGGTGCATTTGATAGAAAGATGGGGCTATAGGCTGAGAAATGAAAGTCCAAAAAAATTGCATGAAGCCTATGAGATAGCCAAGAATATTGAGAAAGTTTCTAGGTTCGAGATGAGTATGAGAATAAAACCTGAAGAAATAACTTCATGTGCAAATAGGAAAGACGGTTCTAAGGTTAATAATATCTCTCCAAACATATACCAACTTGCTGCCCCAGCTTGTCATCCCCTTTAAAATTTCGGTCATGTACCTCATAAGGCAGAATTTGAGCCAAGAGGTGAGCAAATGTGCATGACTAGACTAAGTATGTTTCAATCTATACCTACATCTCATGTACTCACCCAAAATTATGGATACAACCAACCACATAATATATGTACACCTAAAACAAATACTCCTGGTAATTGTGAGTTTGATATCCCAATTCAGGTATCTATTCACAAGTATGCATGTGAGCAGTTAGGTCATGTGTATACACACACAAATGATTGTACAAATAAACATAAACCTGTTGTTCTAAGTCAAGTGACATACATTAATAAAGATTGGATTGAGCCTCACATTTCTTATTAGTAGTATGAAGGTGTCATTAGCTCTATGGTATATGTTCAAGCTTTAACTGACAATAAGACAAGGATACTTATGAAGAATGAAGATATGGCAATGCCAAAAGCTCATTGGAAACCCTATGGTAATGTTAATTCAAGTGGAATGTCCAAGGAAATGGGTGTTAGTGATATGGTGTCTTAGTTGACAGTTGGACAATAGGTAAGTAATATTAGTCGTATGCATGCAAATGCTAATAACTTTGTTGAGAATGACTCCAATACCTATGATACTATTAATGTGACCTCATCTCATGATTGGAACCATGTTATTTATTGTCCTAATGACCATAATAATAATTGTGAATCAAATTTAGAGTCTCTTGTTGGGTATGAAATTGATAGTGACTTGAATAATGTTGATGTTCTTCCTGATGAGGATAGTGAAGATGTTGAAACCCCTCACCCTCTCTATACTTTATCAATCAAAATTATGATGTAGTGCGAGTATATGGAATGAATGGGTTCCAAGAGAAATTTTCACCTGAAGTAGGTGAAGTGACATAATATGATCAACAAATGGATATGCCATGTATAGCTAAAAAAGATTTTCAAGGGTGCCCAAATCCATTATATGATGAAACAATAGAAGTGAATCAATTTATATTTTGTGATGATGTGTTTGAAAATGACTCTCATGTGATCTCAACTCCATTATATGAAGAATTGGGAACATTTTTAGAAGACTGGGATATTCCATCAGCCTATAAAAATAACCTATATGAAAAAGAGATAGAATCATATGCCCCATATGAATATGGTATTGATATGCATGATGCTAATGTCATATGTTTTTCATAGAATGAGTTACCCATGTATCATGATGATTGCATGGACTCAATTATGGTGTTACCATCAATGGAAGGTGTCAAAGAAATGGAATGTATTTTAGATCAAGCTACCTCAAAAATAGCTGACATGATAGAAAATTTAGACATTCCTTCTATGGAACTAGATGATGGGATCAACAGTAGTGTTGGTTGTCAATGTTTTTAGGCTAACACTAATTATGTTCATGAAATAGAAGAAAATAGTGATGCATATAAAGACATAAGACTAGTTAAACTTCATGACAAAATTGATGATGAGTTTGAAAGTGTGATGGTTGATGATAATTTAGAGGTTCATGCTCACATAACAAAATATGAAGATGTGTATGAAGTTCATTATAACAGTGGTCATGATCAAAATGGCTCTTATGTTTATTTTAATGATGGGGAATTTCTAGATTTTTATGAGCTTTTTGTTAAATACTTTTACATGGATATGCAAGAGGATTTGAAGGATGAATCAAGTATTTTGTTGAATGGTGAAGTTGATTATAATAATGTTGGCAATAAGGTGATACATGAATGTTTTTGGTTTCAGATCCACTTGATACTCATCTAATGAATCATGAATTTAAAATGAACAGTGAAAAATATTATATTGAATATAAGTGTGTATCCCTTGTTAGGTGTAAAAAGTATGTGTTACTTCAGGATAAATGTTTCTAGTTCATGCATGAGAATAGGTTGCATAATGATAGAGGTAAGAATAACAATGGTATGATCAAAGCATTGGTTAATAATGCAAATGATTATGCTTATGATTAGGTTATTTCCAGTGTTGTTTTCAGATTGGGCATGGTGCAATCAGATGAGAATCATACCTTTGATAGAGGTAAATACTGGTTTTACATTTTTGGTGGCTTGGGGCCACCCAGTAAACTTTGAAATCAAATTTTCATAATGAACCACATAGTAGTTAAGAGGCCAAATGGAGTAGGGACTCGGTCCACTCTACCAAAGATCTGAATTCTTACCATGTCTACAAGGAGCATGCATCAACCAACTAGTGCCACTATTGGGATCTCCAAAATTTGGCATTTATGGAGATCCCATGTTGAGAACAATGATGGCAATACTCAGAAGTACCCCTGCAAAATCTCTCCAAGTAGCCCACGTTGAGGGTTAGTATCTTCACACCCTTTGATTGTCATAAGAAATAACTTTGTAATAGTGTTTAATTCTTATTGATGAGTTTCCATGACCATTTTCAAATTTTTAGGATCAAATCTGATGAGTTTTTGAGGTACATGTTTCGAGGTCCTAAGAGAATTTTCTATTTGCACATAGTCAAATCTTTCAGAGAAGCCATTTTCATTTTTTTACCAATTTATTGTCATGTCAAACCAATCCTTTCTTGCGATTCTCTGTATCTCAATAATCCCTTGTGTCATTTTTCAGAGCCCCAAGTCTCCATTTGATATTTTTACCAGGTCAAAACCAAATGTAGATTATTCAGATTTGTTTTGAAAATAGTGTAAAATCTGCCAAAGTAGCCTCACATTTTGATTTTTATTTCATGACCCATTGAACTGCATGCCAAAAGGATTGGTTCTCATGATTATTTGTGTATTTATATACTCCCTCTCCCATTTCTATCACCTCATCTCTTCGATTGATATTTTTTTGAAGCCAAAACCAAAATTTGTAGAAGTTCAAATCAGCATATTCTAGAAAGTTTTAGAGAGGGTGACTTTGACTTCAAATATTTTGCAAGTTTGATCAAATCAAGAAAAATACCTTTGCACGCATACTCTTTGTATCTTAATGAATTTATTTCTCAATGGTGGTTTTTGAAACCAAGATTTAGTATTCTTTTAGGGTAGTGATATCCTAATATGTGTTAGTGTCTTAGATGGTGGCCAATCTAGGATAGCTTGAATCTTCTTCTAGTCTACTTTGAATCCCTTGGCATTGATCACATATCCCAATTATTAAATCTCGATCATCCCAAACTTGAAATTGGATGCCTTATCATATAGAAATTTTACCTTCATAATTTATAGGACCTCATCAATGTTCCTAAGATGATCCTCCCAAGACTTGTTATATATAAGAATATCATCAAAGAAGATGAGTACAAACTTCACAATGACATAAAAATATATGATTCATAAATGAATTGAAGGTATAAGATGAGTTTTTCATCAATCCAAAAGGCATGACTAAGTACTCATAATGCCTATAATGGAATCTAAAAGTAGTCTTATGTATATCCTCTTCTCTAACTATAATCAATTGGTACCTCTATTGAAGGTTAATATTCAAAAAATAAATTATCTCATGCAATCCATCAATCTTGGGGATAGAATACATGTTTATTATTGTATTTTTATTATGATTCATGTATTTAATGCACATACTTAACCAAAAGAATCAAATAAGCAAAAGGATTGGAACAAGGTCTAATGTAGCTCATATCAAACATCTCTTTCATGGCTTTTTCTATTTCTTCCTCATTCCTTCTGGATGAAAATAAGATGTTGTGATGACAAGATTGGCCCTTCCTCTAACTCAACATTATCAAAGCCCCTATCCAAGGTCCTACCTATAGGAATGTTGCCAAACAATAGACTATGCTTAGCTAACAAAGATTGGATGTCAACATAATATGTTCTCTTATCTTCTAAAGAAGATTTGGTTGAGATAAAATATTGGGTTACAGAAGCAACCTCACCATACTAAAAAATATGCTATATCTCCTTTGAAGTGACTATCCTAGGTGCTCTGCTTGACATGCCTCTAAAGAACTACCTTTTTCCCATCTACTCTAAACTTTACCTCCATGGTCTAAAAATTTTAAGAGTGCTTCCTAAGATATTGTAACCATTTTACCCCCAAAACTACATTTTTTTATCCAAAGCCTACTATATGGAAGTTAGTAGTCTAACATCATGCCCAACTAAGAAATTTTAAGTGCATGAAAAGTGAACCCATCTACAACCATCACACTAAATCCCTCAAAGTTATCTATCTCAAGTCCTCCTTTTGCTACTAGGCCCTTGTCAATCAAGTTGTGGGTTGTCCCATTATCAATAAGAATCATAATTATCTAACCATGCAAAACTTCTGATCAAACAAGGTAGGGAGATCCAATGAAGAACAACCCCGCCTTGCAGCCAATAACATAATAATCATGAAAGATACCGATAATTGGTTCACACAACACAAGATGTAATCGGGAAAACAAAAAAGAGAAATCCTTATAAGAGTTAATGAGTTACATATGCCCATAGGCTTTACACACATTGGACCGCAGCCTAGGATTATAAAGCAATTCTTACAACTCAAATCTATGATCCCCATATCATTTGTTCAACAATTCAGCCTTTGGTAACAGTCTGCACTATTCTGCACTGATCCAGACCTTAATCCTTGTTCTGAATTTTTTCTTCTTCAGACCCTTGTCCTCCAAAATGAATCTCCAAACTTCCTCTTTATACCATCCACAAGAAACAACAACTAAATCAAGTCGGCCAAAGATCAACCAGTTCATGATGAAATGTGCAAACAATAATATGTCGGCCCAAATCACCAAGAACACCTCCAATAATTCTTAGAACTTCACAAGAAAATCGGTTAGGTCCAAAACACCATCTCCCAATGATCTGCAAGTTACAAAAACCATCTGCAACCCAATTCAGCTTCTCTTTACTCACTACAAGACCAACCATTAAGAACACACCAACAACAGACCAATACCAAAATTGATATCTCACCAGAATCAAACGCAAATGCCATGAATCTCAAATATGATTAAGACAATGATCTCAAGGTGATAAATCCAAATCCGCAACACTAAATTCTCAAACATGAAGAAACACAACAATCTCCAAGCAATTCCAGTGCTAACTACTCCAATTGGATGAACTACTCTGATGCTCTCGCATCAGACTCTCAGGGTTAATTGAAAAGTGAGTCCCATCACTTGATCTGGTTCAGTGATCTATTGGTAGGTACTTGCAACTGCCTCAGGGGTTCGACTATAGGTTTCGATTGCCTCTCCTCAACAAATCTACCAGACCACCCTATAGCCTGCCTCAGTTCAGAGATCTATTCAAGTCTCCACCTACCAACTGCCTCAAGCTCATGCTTATAGGTTCAGCGGTTTGCTTGCAAGACTTGTACTGCCTCAATGCTCGATAATCTGAACAAGTCTTCAAGCTACTCAAGTTCTTTTCAACCACCTGGTTCACAACCAGCTCTTCATCCATCAACAGGTTCATAACCAGCTCTGATACCACTTGGTGTAGACAAGGTAGGGAGATCCAATGAAGGACAACCCTTCCTTGCAACCAATAACATAATCACCATGAAAGATATGGGAAACCGGTTCACACAACACAAGATGTAACCAGGAAAACAAAAAAGAGAAATCCTTATAAGAGTTAATGAGTTACATATGCCCACAAGATTTACACATGTTGGAATGCAGCCCAGGATTACAAAGAAATTCTTGCAACTCAAATCTATGATCCACAAAACATCTGCTCAGCAATTCAGCCTCCGATAATAGTCTGCACTGATACGGACCTCAATCCCTCCGGACTTCAGTCCCCCCGGACTAGAATCTCTCTAGAAACTACATATGTTCTAAATCTTTTCTTCCTTGGAACCTTGTCCTCCAGAATGAATCGCCAAACTTCCTCTTTATACCATCTGCAAGAAATAACAACTAAATCAAGTTGGCCAAAGATCAACCAGTTCATGATGAAACGTGCAAACAATAATATGTCTGCCCAAATCACCAAGAACACCTCCAATAATGCTTAGAACTTTGCAAGAACATCAGTCAAGTCCAAAACACCATCTCCCAATGATCTGCAAGTTACGGAAACCATGTGCAACCCAATTCAGCTTTGTTTTACTCACTGCAAGACCAACCAATAAGAACACACCAACACCGAACCAATACCAGAATCAATATCTCATTGGAATCAAATGCAAATTTCATGAATCCCGAATATGATTAAGACAAAGATATCAAGGTGATAAATCCAAATTCGCAACGCTAAATTCTCAAACACGAAGAAACGCAACAATCTCCAAGCAATTCCACTGCTAACTGCTCCAACCAAATGAACTACTTCGGTGCTCCTGCATCAACTCCTCTAACCCAAAATGGATTGTACTTGGACATGCTTGTTAGGGTGGAAAAATTCCCTCACAAATATTCTCCACCATGATGGTCTTCAAGTTTATCTTCTTCTTCTTCCTTGCTCCCTCCTTTAACAAACTTACTTAGATTTTCCTCTTCATTATCAAAGGTGACCTCAATATAATGTACCTCGCCTCTTCCAAATAACCTATGACCTATTTTGCATGGTTATTCACATGAAAATAATAACTTCCTTCTCCATGAATCATTCTTTATTTCATCATCCATGGTTGTTTTCTTAGGTCATTCCTTCTACATAGGTTTCTTATCTTTCTTCGTAGGAAACGAATATGGCTAGAATTTATTCTTAGGAGCTAAAAAATCCATATTCTTGTTCTTTTAATAACAACCTGTAAAGAAGGTGCCCCAAATTCTTTTACCCAACGTCTAAGTGATAAATTCAATCCCTCAATAAAAGGAACGGTAAGCTCCATGAACACATTAGAAACAATAACTAAGAATATTTGATTGAATTATCCACTAATCCATACTATTTCAGTTATGAAACCTCCTAGAAATGCATTTCTAAATCCTTCTTATTGGATCAAATATATCAATGACTCTTTGATTGAATTCTACATAATACTACATCCCTGTATCACCATCCCATGATAACAACAGTCATGGGTATCTCCCTCAAGATAAAGTGTGAAATATTTTATAGCATCATTTTAAAACATAAGATTTGATGATAAATAGGTATAAATCCATATGAATGTTGTAAATTTACCAAAGTCATCAAATAAATGAATGAACAATTTGTCCAATTTTCTCTACAAACCCTGATTAGGTGTACCTCTTTCCCTCCTACATCTATTCCTTAAATTAACATAACAAAAATCAGTCAAGGACATCGTTGTGTGGAATTCAAAGTAATCCAAATATTTATCCCTATTATTAAGTTGTCTCTCATAACCTTTATAAACTTTTCTACTTAGGAATGTGTACATCAAGAGTACAGCTAATGATTCGATGATTGTGCTAGAGTATTATTTTCCCAAAGTTATTTGTTTCCTCATTGTTATTGTTATTATTGTTCTAATCTTCCCTGGGTATATTCATGTTTTACAACATTTGTGTCAATAGGTGTAATGACCCTACCCAATAACAACTTAGCAACTTGACAAGCTTAATTAAGCTCATTGATATTTCATCATACGTTTGGTTATCATTCAATAGTTATGTAGTTTATGATAGAAACAACAACACATCCTTTTCTGAATTTTGAGAATACTCAAAATTAGGAGCGCCTATAATTCAAACATATGAACATTTTAATAAAATTTAATAAGAGCTATATAATGAATTTCACATAGACATATTGTGATTATATTTGCCTATCATTTATAAGTGCACAATTTTACATGCATAGTAGTTACAAAAGAGGCATACTCGAAAAGAAATTGTTGTGTCACAAATACTAAAAATATTGGGATGAATGGTGTGTGCTAGAACTATGGCATGATCCTACAATGGAAGAAAACACCTCAAACACACACATGAAACATTACATTAGAGTTAGTAATCACAAAAACATGTTAGTGAACCAAAAACTTAAAATCATTCCATGCTCCTCTATCCCTAAAGATCCTTAAGATTCAATATGGCCCTCACTTGGAAGAGCACTTGATCTCTTGGATGTCAACCTAGACAATGAGATTTAAATGATGATTCTACGATCAAACTGAATGCAACTAGGATCCTAGTGAATGCTAAGACGATGATAGGAATGAAATCTAAGGATGCAAGATGAAAATATAGTTATGATCAAGATGGTGGAGATGATATGAGGCTAAGTTAATTCCAAATTGAAGATTATGATAAGATAATTTAGCTAGATGAAGATGAAAAAGTATGTAATTGATATGCAATTTATGCTAAATGATCTAAAACATAATGAAATTAAGCTAAACGCTATGATGCTAATGCTAGAAGACTTAGATGCTTGAAGATGACAAATGAGCTCCTTGATAACCTGCAAAATGACTATAATTTGGATGCATAAGATTGGGATCGTTGAATTGAAGAAATGAGCTCTATTTATAGGGGAAATAGAGAAATGGATGGTTGAGATTGAGTAATCTCAACAAGGGCTAGGATTGAAAGTTATCAATCCATGGGAGAGATTCAATCCAATCCCAAGTTGACAAATGTCACCTTGAGAGGGCTTGAGAGGATGCTAAACAAGCATTAGATGCTAAGAAAGCAATTAGGGATAACCTCAAGGAGTGACATCATTGGATAATGTCATTAACTAGGGAGGCATGCTATTACCCAAGAGGTAAACTCTTGCGCAACATGGGAAAATGGTTAAAGGGACAACCATCATGGCTAAGGGGTGTGGGCTTGTAAGAGGCATTAAATGCCTTTTGAAGACTTTGGAGGCTAACTTTCCTAAAGAGGAAAACCACTATTGGTTTATGTAAGAGCCTTACATGTTTGGAAGACTCAACAAGTTAACTTGTTGAAATAGATAAAGTCTTAAATGCATTTTGAAGACTTTCTTTCAAATTTGGAGAAGTGACTCCCCCAAATTTAGGGAAAGGACATGATTAGGAGATTAGAAATGATTAGGATGGGATTAGGAGGTTTCTAGAATGATGATTAGGGGAATAATAGAAAATGTAGGATTTTGCAAGTGGGCGAGGAAAATAGTTATTTTAGCAAATTAAAATGGTTTAATTTAGCCAAAAGGGATGCAACTTGCATTTGTAGGATTTTACAAGTGGGGGAACTATTCACAAATAGATAATGATTTATTTATTTGCAAAGGGGATTTTCAATTAAATGTGAATTTAATCAAAAGGGGGAAAATGGATTTTAATCAAATCAATAAGATTTATTCAATCAAATGGCTGAGGGTACTTAATCAAACTTTAGTTTAATTAATAGGTTAGGCTAGCATAAAGAATTTAATCAAATCTTTAATTTGATTAAAAGGTCAATTAGAAGAATAGGAATATTAATTAAATCTTAATTTAATTAATTGGAAGAATTAGGGATAATTAAATGAATAAAATTCACTTAATTCATTCTTTTAGGTGTCTACATTTTGCCCCTCTTTGAGTCAACGTGTGACCATATGTTGATTCAAAGAAAAACACTCAATTTGTCGTCAAAATTTTTCGATATGATGTTGTCGCCAAAATTGTCAATATGATTCCCTGGATATGAAAAATTGATTTTGATATGATACACTGATATGGAATTGATTGGTCAATATGGAGTTGATACGAGACTGATATGGAGATTTGATATGATAATGATTATATGCCCCCCTCGAGCGATAAATTGAGAAAAATTGCAGTTTTTGAGAGAGCAACGCGAAGCACGAAATGTTTTTTGAATTTTTAGCGATGTTTAAACTTTCAATTTTTTTGGATTTTTTGGATTTTAAAAAAAAAAATTATTTTTTATTTTTTGGAATTTTTGGATTTTTTAAAATTTATCGCCCAATAGATTTTATTAAGAAGGATATTTGAAAAATGGGGTTAGGACTATGAAGGGATAGTGTGTACATTGTACATGCCCCACATGTCCACTGAGGCATCACAGTCGCCCGCGTCAGCATGAGCCATATAAGCCTCCAAGGGCCCATTTCCACCTCATTTGTGCACTTGGCTTTTGAAGATTGGAGCTCTAGAGTGGAGAGGAGAAATGGAACCCCCATACCATCTTCATTGATTCGAGTGAGTTCGGCGATATCAGCAACCTCCGAAATACGGTCCACCGATGAGTTTGATTTTCTAACCCTTCTTGTGAATTTTTAGCTTAGATTTCGCTAGATTTTGGTAGATTTTTCAAATTTTTAGCGTTAGGGTTTTTTTTTTCCACCTTTTTTATTTTTGAATTCTTTTAGTGCATACGATTTATTTTTTAGCGCATCCAATTTTTTATTTTTGCGCATTTGATTATTTCCGTCGCACATACAATTAATTTTTTAGCGCATATCATTAAGATTATCGAGCATATGGATTTTAGGTTCGTGCATATGATAAACATTTTAGCGCATATGATTGAAAAAATAGTGCATTTGATTGATAAAATAGTGCATATGATTTATGTTTTAGCGCATATGAAACATCGTGCATTTTTTTGATTTTTGAGAAATTTTTGACATGTGCAATTTTGATTTTTAGGTTCGGTATGAAGTTTTACACCCTGTCGATGTATCGGTTTGTGTCGTTTGTATCGATGTGATGTTGATTTGTTGATTTTTTGATTTTAGGTCTATATGAGTCAGTCGTCGATATGAGTCAGTTCGATATGGTTCAAATTTTGGTATGGGTTGAGTCGGTCAAAGTTGATATGTTTCAAGGTCGATATGGATCACTTGTCGATATGGGTCAGTTTTCGATGTGTGTTGATATGGGTTTGATTTTGATATGGGTCAAAGTCGATATAGTTCTTGGTCGGTATGAGTTAAATTTTGATATGGGTCTCTTGTCGATATGGGTCCTGATTTTGATATGAGTTAATGTCGATATGGATCAATATCATTATGGTTTTGAATTTGATATGAATCTTGGTCTTCAGTATGGATCTTGATTTCAATATGGTTCTTGTGTCCGATATGGTGCTTGTTTTCGATATGATACTTGGTCTTCGATATGGATCTTGTTATCGATATGGAACTTGGTTTTTCAATATAGGTCTTAATTTGGTTTTTGATATGGGTCTTGATTTAGTTTTTGATATGGGACTTGTTGCTTGATTTTTGATATGGGACTGATTTATTGGTTCTCGATATGAAGCTTGATTTCAATATGATTTTTTTTATTGATAAGATAGTCCTTGTGTGATGTCGTCATTATCGTCACTTGATAGATGCCCCTGTTGTTTGATTGTTGATCGCTTGATTGCTTAGGATAGATAAAACTATTATAATTCCCCTTTGTTGATATAGGTTCATTGAGGTGTTCTCCAGCTTTGGGAGAAATACATGAAGACCTTGTTTATGAGAGATCATTTGACTGTCGATGATTTAGCATTTATAGAGGCATGTGGTTTGATACACTTGCTAGAGATGTCTTCCTACTGAAAGAATAGGGCTCTACTCACCATGATGGTCGAGAGGTGGTACAATGAACACAACACCTTTCATTTATCGATGGGTGAGATTAAAGTGACAACCGAGGATGTCTATCGGATTCTTTGGATTTCTATTTCAGAAGAGCTGGTCATGTATGATGTGGAGGAGGTCGGTGGGACAGATGCTCTGCGGGAGGTGTTCGTCGATTCACATATTGCAGGTTACTCAGTGGCCTGGTAGGATATGCTAGATAGTTATGCCCCACTCCCTTCGGTATTGGTAGGCTCGATTGGTGGTTTCTTGATTCTTGACAGGAGGTCTCATGGGTTGTCGGTTGGATGGGGTCGAGTTCTATGATAGATGGTGTAGCTACACACATGATATGCTTGGGGTATATGTCTACTCGCTCACGTATATCATGAGCTCCACCAGGTTGTCTATGATGAAGCGGCCAGTTTAGCTTCTGAGTGCACCCTACGATAGATTTGGGCATGGGAGAATATAGCACTGACTCATCCAGTTGCAGATAGATTCAGAGCAACAAGAGCACCCTATGTGATGATGTATAGCCAGGTGGCTTCCTAGCCCATGCTCAGGAAGTTGGAGTATTAGAGACGGGCCCTAGATGATATGGAGATGGTGGTGTGGAGCCGTATCGGCTTTGTGAGCCTTTGTTCGAGGATGGATTGGAGGTACCATATGTGTTTTTGAGCAGGTTTTTGTTGGGTAAGACCCCCTATATTGTAGAGTGGTTCATTATTTCTCGAGTATACTGACATTTGGTCGTGTGCAGCCTATGCCGCAGGGGATGGCCATGTATGCTAGGGTGCACAAGGAGAGGACAAACTAGGGGCCGACACTGGATTTTTCCATAGCTCGTGTCGAGTTCTACTCCTTGCCCTATTGTGTATGGAACATGCAGGTGGACATAGTTGATGCGGGCATGATAGATGATTATGCTCAGTATATGATGACATACAAGTTCCCACGACTTATAGGGCTAGGAGAGCATATTCATGCACTTGAGGAGGCTGATGATGACAATGAAGATTAGGGTCGAGGGGGAGGTCATCGAGGTGGTGGGTGAGGATGAGGGAGAGGCAGGAGGGGTGGGAGAGATTGTAGAGGTGGTATGATTGGTCACATTTGGGGAGTAGGTGGTGGTGGGGGTGGAGGATGAGATGAGGGAGGAGATGGGAAAGGTAGTGGGAAGGTTGTGAGGGGGAGAATTTGGGATGAGGAGGGCTAATGCAGGCCAAGGATGTTGTTGCGGTGGAGGCTGAGGAGAGATCAAGTGATGATAAATTTGAGGGGGAGATTGATGATTCTTTCGATGAGGAGGCTGAGTCTGAGGAGGTTGGTGGAGGAGGAGGGTTGATTGGATTGGGGGTATGGTGGTTGATGATGAGGAGGAGGAGGAGGAGAAGGATGTTCATCCACTTGCTCATCGACGGAGGATATATGTGCCCCCACCTGCCCCTCAATAGGTTGGTGGTCAGGATCTGTAACCGTCACAACCACAGATAGTACAAATTAGAGTGCCTTTGCATCAACAATAGGCACAGTTGGCAGGTTTATAGGCCATGTTGCAGAGGATACATGGTCAACTTACATAGGACCAGGCATAGGTGACATAACTATAAAGATAAGTGACCACGATGTCATTAGAATGGGACTCAGCCAGAGCTAAGAGAGATAGTGCCATGAATGAGAGGGATAGTGCTTGACAAGCTTTGGAGGTGATGTAGACATAGATTGCTTAGCTCACAACTGAGCGGGATACCGAGAGGGATCGTCAGGGCCAGACAGAGGAGATAGTGCAGACCCTATGACAGGCCACCACACAGGGAGTGATAGGTGAGACTATCTGGAGTCTCATCTATAAGACCAAGCGAGCCACTTATTACAGCGATTTGTACTTTGTAGTGGTGCCAGCATCTCAATGAGCTCCTAGCTATGCAGCCAGTTCTCAATAGGGTAGATCTTGCAGACATGGAGGCAGTGAGGGGGTCATGGGACCTAGGAGGGATTCCCCTAGCAACAACACAGGTGCAGGTAGCTCGAGCTCTCGATCGGTAGGTTTTGGAGGTGGCCATGTTGATCCTGCCCTGTGACTATGATCATAGATGTTGATATTGTACCCTGATGTATTTATTGATATATACACACATCATTGTATTTTGATGCTCCCTCTCTATATGGTACATTGTTGGATTTTGATATATGATACGTTGATGCTCTGATATGATACTATGATATCTCATTGATATGATACTTTGATGCTCTGATATGATACTCTGATGATCTCATTGATTATTGATGTTTATTGATTTCCTTGATACCGACATTGCTTGATTTGATGGACATTGTTATTGATATGATATCCAGGGACCTTGGACATTTTATTGTTTCACTTATGATTGGCTCTGACTTGTATCATTGATTTTCCTTTGAATCCGCATGTGGTCACACATATGCATGATGATTTGATAGTAGATATGATTATACATATTATGGATGCAACTAATTTGATTTCGATGAGCTATATGATATGCCTTTGATCTATATGACTTGTGCTTGGATGATGATGCAGATGATGCATTGTGTGTGTGTGTGTTTTATACGGTCTACATGCTTCTATGATGATTGCAACATATGTCTAATGGATACTATATGTTTGGAAGGTGATATGCCTATGATGGTTGGATTTGATGATTGCAAATGCTTATGATTGTGCAAATGTTTCTAACATGTTTTTGTGCTTTTATGTGCTTTGGATAATGCGATCTAGAATGCCAAATGTTCTTGATATGATATGCACTATGCGATAATGTTTTGAAACATGAAATGTATCTTGAAAATGAGATGTATGGTGTGAGATGTATCTTGAAAATAAGATGTATGAGATGCAAGATTTTAAAATGATATGATGATGATAATGATAATGATATGCAACCTGATGCTCTACAAAATGGACAAGGTTAGCAAATGACCAACAACACAAGAAACCAGAAAATCGTAAGTGTTAGTTAACCAAAAACTAATCTAAACAGGCATATCAAAAGAGATGCTAAAATCATGCTAATATATCTAACAAATGAAACAAAGATAATGAGGCATCTCCAAATGCCTCTTAGCATACTCTTAGCTCCTTCTCCCTTGTTTCTCTCCTCTCCAAGTTCCAAAATAGTGTAGCTCTCAGCAGCTTTTTGCACTATGGATGCTTATGGAGGTTTGAGATTGAAATATTGCTCTAAATGTAAATAAAGAAGCTAATATTAAGCTATTGATACTAGAATGATTTATTTTAACCAAAATGACAATATAGGAGTTTGCTATGCTAAATGCTCTCTAAAATGCCTATAGGTTAAATGCATACAAGTTTTCAGGATCTGGATTATGAAGAAATGGGCTCTATTTATAGGGAAAATGGAGCAATGGATGGTTGAGATTGAGCAATCTCAACAAGGGTCGAGATTGAATGATTTCAAATCCATGTGAGGGATTTCAACCCAATCCCAAGATGACAAGTGTCGATGTGAGATAGGTTGAGAGGGGAGGGAATAAGCATTAAATGCTTGATATGACCTTGGGAGTTAAAGTCAAGGTTAGTTTGAATGAATAAACTATTTATTCAAAGAATAAAGCTTTTATCCAATGGATAAACTCTTGTGCAAATGTGAAAAGGATGAATATGGTCAAAACAATAAATGTTTGGGGAGACAAGTTTGAAATAACCATAAATGGTTATGTAAGAGCCATAAATGGTCATGTAAGAGCCATTAGTGGTCTTGGAAGACTTTGGGGGTTAATTTGTTGAACACATAAAGCATTAAATGCTTTTCAAAGACTTTTGAAGTCTTTGAGAAGTGACTTCATTTTGCTTAGGAATGTGACAATAATTAGGGGATGGATTAGGCTAATTACGAAGGGGTTAGAAGAATCTAGAAGGGGATTAGATTTTGCAATTGGATTTGGTGGGTGAGGGAAAATAGGATTTTATTAAAATAAAAATTCATTTATTTCAATAAATGTGTGCAAGTTGCATTTGTAGGAAAATGCAAGTGGGGGGGGGGATAATGATTTAAATAAATGTTTTTATTTAATTTATTTCAAAGAGGAAAAGGGGATTTTAATTAAATAAATAGATTTTATTTATTTAATTGATTGTGAATTTGATTTAATGAATTAATAAAAATAAATTGAATAATTTATTTAATTAATAGGAGAATGTTTGGAGATGAATTAATTAAATATTAATTTAATTAACTAATGGCTAGTGGATTTTTAATCAAATAAATAGCGAATATTTATTTAATTAAGCTGGACAGATTTGTGTGACTACATTTGCCCCTCTTTGAGACGGTGCGGTTTATCACGTCGTTTCAAAGAAAGAAAAATTGGTGTGAAGAAATGCCCCATAAAATGTAAATTTAATGGGTGGTATGCCCCCTCGAGAGATGGGCCGAAATTTTTTGAAAAATCGGGCGATCTCTCGAAAAAGAATGAGAATTGGCAAGGTGTTAGAAGAGAAGAAGTGAACAAGACGGGTGAAAAATAGAAGAAAATGGGGGTAAAATGGAGAAATGGGGGGCTCGAGAAGTTCACGGGGACCACGGCGGTGAGCGGGGGGAAGTTACGATGACGGTGAAGGGTATAAATGGGGTGAAAGGGGTGAAAACAGGATCATTTGTGACCGCGATCAGTGTGGAACCGGAGCTCTGATAGTGACCTTTTGGAGGAGCGAGCAGCAGTCAGGATGCTGATACCGATTACCGAGCACAGATTTGAGCGAGTCCGACGGTTCCAGCGGCCAGACGACTATGGACCAGCGGTACGTAAATTGGAAATTTGAATTTTTATGCATTTTTGATAGGATTTTTACTAAGTCCAAGTCAAGTCGGAGCAAGAGCGTTGGAACTATGGTTTTGGCGCTTTTGCTCCATGAACTAGTGCTACTATGCCGCAATGGCGCTATTGCTCCATTGTTTGAGTGCTTTTGAAATGTTTTAGCGCTATTGTAGGAAAGTTTAGGTGCTATTGATTAATAAGCGCTATTGAGGGCTTGTTTGAGCGCGATTGATCTTGATTAGCGCTACTGTGTAGTTGTTTTAGCGCATTTGTAGTTTGAGCATTGTTGGATAGCTGATTGAATGCTTTTGTTAGGGTTGTAGCGCTATTGTGGAGAAACTAGCGCTTTTGTTGGTAAAATAGCGTTGTTATTTTAGGTTAAAGAGATGCCCCACTTTGGATGAAGAAAATCTCCTGATGCCAATGATGGATGGAGGGCGATGTGGAGTGGGAGTTGTTTTGAACCATAGCAGCCTGATGAGACTTAGGTCATTAGGATAAATGCCTATTGAAGTCTAGGTGGCCATGATTGCTTACCTGTTGAGACTCGAAGATACTTGATCAAAGTATCTGTTGATAGTCTAGGTTGAAACTTTAAGAAAGTTTGAAAACAAAACAAATGATGATGATTGATGAATGTCCATGTGCAGGAGGAGTTGGGCGTGTTGCAGTTACGTGAGCAACATCCTGAGACACAGGGGTTGCGGGATCAATTGACACAGGCGGAGATTGATTACATTGCTGCCACTGGATTGTATGAGGTGATGCACATGCCCGTGATTCAGATGAATCACGGTTTGATCACAGCGTTAGCCGAGCGGTGGCACAGCGAGACGTGCACCTTCCATCTGGCACAGGGGGAGATGACAATGACCCTAGAGGATGTGTGGCGCATCCTATGGATTCCGATTCGGGGGGAGCTGGTCACATATGACAGATCCTGGGGGACCCTTGCAGTTCAGAGGATTTTTGATGAGGACATGTTTATTGATGATGGCTCGATTGTTGGGAGGAGATAGCGGCGTTATATGAGCCTCTTCCAGCAGTCTTATCAGGTATCGTGGGAGGATTTCTTTGTCCGAACAAGCGATCACATGGTTTGGCCATGGGATGGGGGCAAGTGATCAAGATGATGATTATCGAGGGGACCCGATTTGCGTGGGGGCCGTGCGTGCTGGCGCACTTGTACCAGGAGCTCCATGAGGTGGTTTACCGGGGGAGGGGTTCCTTAGCAGTGGGAGTGACGTTGCTGCATATTTGGTCCTGAGAGCACCTACCAGTGACTCGACCGGTGAGTCTGAGATTTTGTATAGTAGATCAGTCGTATATGTTCATGTATAGCGGCATGATGAGTCAGCCCCACCTGGGGAAGTTAGAGTGGTGGCGGCGGGCACTGGACGATCTGGATGCAGTGATATGGCGACCATACCTGGAGTGTGAGCCATTAGATGATAATGCAAAGGCACTGCCTTATGTTTTTATGACCCGATTCCTCATTGGGAGGACCTCATATCATGTGGAGAGACAGGTGCCCAGGAGAGTGCTGAGATAGTTTGGACGGTAGCAGGGATTGCCTAGTGGATCAAGGGAGTATGCTCGGGTGATTCGGGAGAGGTATGCATGGGGGCCAGTGCTACCGTATGATCAGGCATTGGTAGAGTTTCGGACACTGCAGGCGAGACTGTGGGATATACGACCGAGGGTCGTGGATGCAGGAGTGTCAGATGAGTACACGCAGTACCGGGCAGCGCACCCGATCTTACGGATATCTGATCCAACAGAGCCGATCCTGGATTTTGAGGATGAGAGGGGACGGAGACGGAGGAGGGTAGGAGGTCGAGGACCGAGGGTAGGGGGAGGAGGAGAGGGTGGAGGAGGTGGAGGTGGAGGAGGTGGTGGAGGAGGAGGAGGTGGAGGAGGTGGTGGGTTGGGGATGCGGAGTCGGCGGAGAGGGAGAGGTGGACTACCTTTACAGATATCATAGGGACCATTGATACAAGGAGGATTTCGGCTGAGTGGGAGGGGGATGGAGAGGGAGATCCCGATGGACAGCAGGGAGGGAGCTACTGGAGAGGGTGGTACAGGTGAGGCGGCGATGGATACCGGGGAGGGAGCCACTGGAGATCTTCGGGATCACATGATAGCACATTTGCAGACCCGAGTAGAGGATTTGGAGGCGGAGGTGGCGGCTAGGGATGTGCAGCTATTTGCACGGGAGTCAGAGCTGGCGGTTGTGCTGTAGGAGAGGGATAGTGCAGTGGAGAGATTAGCAGAGCTGGAGGAGAGAGTCCGGATGGGAGTAGGAGCACAAGGGCCCACGGGGGAGGTGATGAGGGAGATGCGACGAGCACAGGGAGAGATAGACTACTGGCAGGGTTTATATGAGCAGGTGGTGCCAGTTAGTCAGCGAGCTCTTAGCTATTCTCAGATGCGGCAGGCCAGATCAGAGTGATCACTGAGGGTGCAGAGCAGTGGGGGTGTGATGGGTCCTCTGTGGAGGGAGAGATCAGGGGATGCAGGAGTGAGTGGTGGTTTGATGAGGCCTCCACGGAGAGATGGATCAGGTGGTGCGGGCACCAGTGGTGGAGTAGGTGGAGGTGGAGGAGGTGGTGGGAGAGCATCTGGCCAGAGTGGCATTTGAGAGAGCATTTTTGCATATATGTATTGTATCATTTTTTATTTTTTGGACTATATCTTGGATGGCTCTTGGTAGCCGATTTTGTAGACTTCATTGTACTATGATATATGAGATGATATATATGAGGAGATCCCATATTTTGATGATATGCAGTTGATATGTATGGATGTTTTATGTAGCATGATGAGTTATTGCTTAGATGGATATGTGTACATGTATGCATTTGATGAGATGTTTCTTATATGCATGTTTTTATGATGATTTATGATGTGGGATACTGACATATGAATGCAGGTTTATATATGTATGATTTGTTTGATTTTTGATGTAATGCTTTATGTATGTAATGCCATGATGATGATGTATGTTTATGATGATTTATGAACAGGATTTTGGTGTTTCCTATGTAATGATAATTTATACGATGATGTTAATGCAATGGTTGAATGAATGATTTTATATATGGATATGCATCTAGATGTTTGTTAAATGAATGCAATATGGATAAACAAAATGTAAAGTACAAATGTTTATATGTTAATGTTTAAATGAATGCATATGTATAATGGATATATATAAAAATGGTATGAAGCAATGTGTTTTGGCAACAAATGGTTTTAAAAATGCTTTTAAATATGATTTAAGTAAAAATGATAATGTGATGATACTATAACTTATGGTTTTAATAACTGTACCTAAATGCAATTAAAAAGGATAATGAATGCAATGTGAATGAATCCTATAATGAGCATAATAAGATACTTAATAATGGATGAATGAATGCACCTATTAACTATAAATGAATGTATGCAATAATAAATGATAAAGGATAATGAAATGAGGATGGATAATTGACACTAAATGAATGTCTAGTAAATGATTTTAAAACAATCAAAAAATAATTTGATCCCACGAATGAATCTAATTATTTATGATTGATGCAATGATGCAAATGTTTAATGAAAACTAATGTCAAAAATGAACTATATGCAATGTTAAGTTAAAAATGACATGAACGTACTTAATGTAAGATGCAACTAAATGCAATGATGATATGACCATGAGGAATGCAAGGTTTTTAAGACTTTGCATGATGCATTGATGATGTATCAGAGTACTCGGTCGTGATTGTATCCAAGACCAACTTTAATGGTCACTTTTGCATATAAAGCCTACATATGAATAAATGAATGGATGGGTGATATGCAACGGAATGCAAGATATAAACAGATGAGATGAAATGACGATCCATAGTGCTCTATTTTCATCATTGAGCTTTAAAATGTTGGAAGAGAATACAAGCATCTTGACATAATGATTCAAGATGACCTGAGTATTCCTTACATGGATTTTATAGAGCAAGTTAATACCAATGACTTGATATAAGGGTCAAGTCGACCAGAGTATTGCTTGCGGAATAGACAAGGATTATCTCCGTTCATGCATGACTTGGATCGTCCTCCTTGATCTTAGGCTGATCATATCCCGGGACAAGTGCATACCGTACTAAGAGATAAAAACCTTTATCCAGTTTGGATGAGGTAGGAGGAGCCAAAGGAAGAGAAATGTACCTGCAAACAAACAGTATATACATAAAGAATAAAGAATAAGGATCCTTGGTAATGGTTCATGCTCATATGGTCGAGGTATACGTTGTAGTCAGCAAGTCGTAATGATCTATGACTGCATTTGGCATAAGATCACGTAGCTTGGTGAACTTCCCATGTAGACACCATTAGTACATGCCCCAGAACTTCATCGGAAATAATGCGCAAATGATACAAAACAATGCTGAAAGATCCCGATACAGATAAACGAATGATTGTACTCACAAACCAACCAAGTATTTGATAGCTTAACATAATTTTCTTTGTCAAAGAAAACGTCACTTTTTGTCTTTGTTTTGGTAAGGAAGGATGCATCCTTTAAAGACAATTTCCGATTTTGTTGATGTTGATTGTGTGGTTTGATTGGTAAATGGTCATTGTGTGAGTATTATGTCAATGTTTGTTTTGTATCTGCGCGGATGAGTATGTACAAAGTGTTGCCATGTTTTTGTGTGATTTTTGATGTTTTTTTATGTTTTTGGATTTTGAATTGTTTTCAATGTTTTTGGATTTTGTGAAATAGTTTTGAATGTTTTACCCAATGAATCACCAGTAATGTAGAATCCACTTCCACCAACTAGATTTAAGGGCATTGCCCCCAAGTGTATACATGACTATGACAAAGCGGGATGCAAGACGCATGAAGTACTTTCTTTGATTACAGATCAAATAACAAGCCATGGTTTAGATGGATGGATGTGTGGATGCATGAATGTGATCGCAACGAGCTTGAAAGATACTGGAGCCATTGTCTTTACGAGTGGCACTTGTTTGCCCGGTTTTCACGATCGCACTTACCCAAGGTGCCACTGGAGTGTTTGTTCACCGTTTGGATGCATGATTTTTCTTTTCTTTTTGAATGTTTTTGTATTTCTTCAGGACATTTTTCTGAATGTTTTTGGTATTTTCTGGTATGCAGGGGAGTCTGATGCTCTATATAGCTTAGGTATAAAACCGTTTGAGGTGCATGCTATTGATTGGATCTGCGAGTAGTTCTCCTTCTGATGTAGCCAACTGATATGCCCCGGACCCGAATACAACAGTGACAACATATGGGCCTAGCCAGTTTGATTCAAACTTGCCCTGATGTTCTCTGTTTGGTTGGTTGCAAGGATTCTCTCGAAGAACAAGATCACCTACCTCAAATGTATGAGATCTAACTCGATGATTGTAGCTTCTACTCATGCACTGCTGATAGGCTTTGAGGTGATTGTATGCAGCTTGTCGCTTCTCATCAAGTATCTCTTAGTCTTGGAGGCGTGAGACTCTATACACTTCATCATCTATTAGATTGTGCAAGGAAACTCATAGTGATGGGATCTCGACTTCAATAGGTAAGATAGCTTCTGCACCATAGACCAATGAGTAGGGAGTTGCGCCTGTAGGGGTTTGAATGCTAGTTCGATATGCCCATAGTGCTGGATTCAATTGAACATGCCAATCACGACCGGCATCATTGACTGTCTTCTTTAGGATCCTCAATATGCTTTTATTGGATGCTTCGGCCTAACCATTGCCTTGTGGGTAGTAGGGAGTGGAAAAGCGGTGTTGGATATGAAATTTCTCACAAAGTTCACAGACATCCTGATTTTTGAAAGGAAGACCATTGTCTATGATGATGGACATGGGCACACCATACTAATAGATGATGTAGTTGAGGATGAATGAGGCGATCTGCTTGCCGGTGACTTGGGTAAGTGGAACAGCTTCGATCCACTTTGTAAAATATTCGGTGGCGGTAATAATGAATTTATGGCCATTGGATGAAGATGGATGAATCTTACCCATAAGGTCAAGGCCCAATTGACAGAAAGGCCATGGTGTTGTGATTGGTTGTAGTTCCTGGGCTGGTGCATGTATTAGGGTGCCATGAACTTGACATTTCTTGCATTTTCTGACAAAGTAGTAGGAATATTTTTCCATAGATGGCCAATAGTATCCATTGCGCAGGAGTTTCTTGGCTAGTGATGGACCACTCGAGTGAGTCCCGCAAATTTCTTCATGGACTTCTTCCAAAGCCCTTGTTATCTCACCTTGTTCCAGACATCAAAGGAGAGTACCATCAAGACCACGTCAGTATAGGGTTTCGGCAATAATGGTATATTGAGCAGTTTGGCGAATGAAGGTTTTACGTTGGTTATTCGATTGGTTGGGAGGAAGGGTGTGATCGCGGAGATAGGTGTAGAATTCACCATACCATGGGGATTCAGAACTGACAAGGCCACATATCATTTCAGATTCAGGGATATCATAAGCAGGAATCCAAAGTTGTTCTACCAAGAACTCATAGCGTGTTGAATTCTATGGAAGATCTAGGAGAGATGCGTGGTAGCCATAGCGTCAGCAGCTCGATTCTGATCTCTTGGTATCTGCTCAAAAGTGATAGTAATAAATGATGTCTTTAGTTTGTCCACCATTTGCTTATATGGCATGAGTTTATCATCCTTGGTCTGATATTCATCAGTTGCTTGTCGAATGACCAATTGGGAGTCGCCATATACTTGCAGTTCTTGTAATTTCCATTGTACGACTAGCTTGAGTCCTGTGATCAAGGCCTCATACCCTGCGATGTTGTTGGTGCATGGAAATGTGAGCCTGTAAGACTTCGGGATGCTGTCACCTTGAGGTGTGATAAACAGAATGCCTGCCCCTGAGCCATGCCTAGTGTACGAACCATCAAAGTATAATTTCCATGGTTGTGTTGTTGTGATCATGAATATCTCTTCATCTGGAAAATTGGAAATGAGAGGATGATCGCCTATGAGAGGCGCATCGGCCAACTAATCTGCAATAACCTGACCTTTGATAGCTTTACAGTCTGCATACTCGATGTCAAATTCACTTAGAATCATCACCCATTTGGCCAAGCGACCTGTCAATGCTGCTTTGCTGAGTAAATACTTGAGTGGATCAATCTTTGAAATGAGTTGTACTTTGTGTGTTAACAGATAGTGCCTCAGTTTAGTGGCTGCTAAGATTACTGCTAGGCAAGCTCGCTCAATAGGCGTGTAATTGAGTTCATAGCCCACCAGTGTGCGAGAGATGTAGTAAACAGCACACTCTTTTCCTTCTGCATTATGTTGTGCCAGTAGTACACCCAATGATGTACTTGTTGCTGAGATATAGAGTAACAACGGTCTACTTGGATCTGGTGGCATCAGCAATGGTGGATTCATGAGATAGTCTTTAAGCATCTGAAATGCTTGCTGGCATCGGGCATCCCACTGAAAGTGGATGTTCTTGTGTAGCAGGTGTGTAAATGGGTGACACATATCAGCCAGTTGTGCAATGAATCTTCGGATGGATTGAAGCTGCCCTTGTAATGTCCTTAGCTGACTGATATTCTTTGGTGGTGGCATGTCCATGATTGCTTTTACCTTTGTTGGGTCGACCTCAATACCTTTTCTTGAGACAATGTATCCTAGAAGCTTCCCGGAGGTCACTCCAAAGACACATTTCTTTGGGTTGAGTCGAACATGGTATTGTGCTAGTCTATCAAAGATTTTATCTAAGATGTGGAGATGCCCTTCTCTGGTGAGTGATTTTGCTAGTAAGTCATCCACATAATCTTCCATCATAGTATGCATCATGTCATGGAAGATGGTGGTCATTGCTCTTTGATAGGTTGCTCCTGCATTCTTGAGACCGAAAGGCATTACATTCCAGCAATATGTGCCCCATGGACATGTGAAAGCTATCTTATGTTGATCTTCTGGTGCAATCTTTATCTGATTGTATCCTGAAAAACCATCCATGAGTGAAAGCATGGCATGTCCTGCTGTCAGATCCACTATGATGTCGATATTTGGTAGGGGGAAGTCATCCTTAGGACATGCCTTATTTAGATCTTTGAAGTCAGTACAAATGCGGATGCCCCCTTTTGGTTTGCCGACAGGCACAATGTTGGAGATCCATTCTGCATAATCAATTGGTCTAATGAATCCAACATCTAGGAGTTTCTTGAGTTCTGCTTTGACTAGCACTGCAATTTGAGGATGCATCTTACGAAGCTTCTGCTTGATAGGTTTGGCTCCTTCTGCTACGGTGAGGTTATGCATGACTAAAGCAGGATCAAGCCTAGGCATGTCTGCATATGACCATGCAAAGTTAATCTGACGCTGTTGAAAGAACTCTATAAATTTAGGCTGTTCCTCTGGAGTGAGAAGACATGCCAGATGTATGAGATGAGGATTTTCAAGAGTCCCCACATTGTATTCTTTGGTTTCCTCGATGAGAATCATTGATCGTTCCTATTGTGTACTAGCAGGGAGGATGTCAAACCCTTCATCCTCAGGCACCTCAGAGAGGTTTTCACTATTGGATATGCTCTTTCTTTTTACTTTTGTTGGATCAAACAGTGCCACAGTGTGGTTTTCACTGGAAGATCCATGTTTTATTGTGATATTTTTGCAACTGAAGGGTTTGGCATCCGCCCCGAAGTATGCTGCGCTATTTAGTTCTATGGCGAATCCAGCTTTGTGATCCCCGCTTGGTAGGTTATCCCTTAATTCCAAAAAGTCAATGATGGCCTCATCGTTTTGGAAGAGGTCAAGACATGGGGGATTTGATTGGTTCCATTCAATGAGTTCAGGATGGATAATGGGCATTACTTCATCGATTAGGTTAAGTTCGTTAGAGGTATTAGTGAGGGTTAAGATGTTATGGTGAAGGTCGTTGATGGTACTCTCCCTATCAGAATCAGGCGTAGGATGAGACGTAGGGTCTGTGGAAGATGTTTCCAGCTCAGGAACCCAAGAAGTCTTTATCTGTGCTTCTCCGTAAATAGGGATGTATTTGAGTGGTGGAGGTAGTGATGTGTCTTCCTCATCTGAAGTGTTAAGCTGTACAGAATCAAATTCCCACTCATGTGAGTCGGTCTCTGAGTCACTTTCCAGCATCCGATTACTATACCATACTGGGATGTCCTTTGAGTTAAATACTATAGGTGTGATTGGTTGATATACCTTTGTAGATGAAATGATCGGTACTGCAGGAAGGTCAATGGGGATTAAAGAATCTGGTACGGGGAGTATCAGTAGTGTTGACTCAGTTGCTTCTGCTAGAACTGTTGGTGCCATGGATGCTGTTGCGGGTTCTGATACAGTTGTGGCTGCTAATGGTACTATTGATCTGATGGCTACTGCGGGTTCTGATACAGTTGCTGCTGCTAATGGTGCTATGGATGTGATGGCTGCTGCGGATGGGATGACGGGTTTGATTGGTGGGATGATTGGTATTGTAGACGGTGGTGTTGGGATTCTGAGCCTCGGCGGGGCAGTTGTGATGGTGCTTGATGTTGCTTTAATAATGAAAGGTGTCCTTTTTGCAGTAGGCTGACATAATGGTTTGTTGGGTTTTCCTTTGAATTTGAGTTTAGGAAAGATCTCTTTTTCAAAGCCTAGGCCTGTATTACCTTTGGGTTTTAATTTCGGCAGCAGAGGTTCATGTCGTCCTTGTTTGCAATATCTCAAAGCACTCTGACCATCATACCCCATTCTTTGCATAATGAGGAAACCTTTGCCATACTGATCTGTAGGAAGTCTAACTTGCGGTATATCAGTGGTGATGGGATCTTTATAGATGCAGTCCGCCAAGTCCTCATCTTGGGTTTCTTCTTCTTAACTCTTTCCAAGGATGAAAGGCATCAAAGCACATGCAGGCGTGTTTAATGGTTGCTAGAGTACCTGCTGTGGTTTACCATGTGTTGGACACTATATTTGAAAATAAAAAATATATATGAAAAATATATATTTCCATAAGCGTGAAGAACTAAAAGATTATCGGCCAAGATATTGTATCGAGCATCTCAAAGGGAGTTTCACCGAAAGAATAGTTTCATCAAAATGAAGCATAAAGTATAAAAGAATAAAGATGTCTTCGACAGAATATTCCTTTCGGTAAATAAAAGAAATCACTCATCGATACTCAAAGTTTCATCGAAAAGGTAAAAAACCAAAGGCAAAGTTGTTTCATCGATAAAGAGGGATATCGATGAAAAAAGGATATCGATGAACATACATAGGCCTTCACTGAAGAGAGAAACTCATCGAAAGAATGATTTCGATGGAAATTGCAAGTGACTTATCAAAAAAGGGGTCTATCGATGAAACAATGATTTCGATGAGTCTTAAAAGTGGCTTCTCGACATGGGCTACTCATCGAAAGAATTGTATCGATGAAAATGGGCTTTCGATGGAAGATTTAAACACTCGGCCGAAGATAGGGGTTTCATCGAAAATTTGAATTACGATCATTTGGGTCGAAATGTACCTCCCACGAAAGAGTTAAAGGCCCAAGTGAAGAATGTCACATCTGCAGTTAAGTTTAAACACTTGAGTAGCTGTTGTAGACGCAGAGACAGTAACCGTGCACAAGTTCCCCATACGATTACAGTTGAAATGATGGAATTTTCATAAGAGCCAGATCAATGCCAAAAGACTGAAAATTGCGGAGGACTTGCGGAATGAGCTTATCAACAGTCAGAGGAGCCTTGTCAGAAATAGATCAAAGAAGAATATGGCCCCTACTGTCAACCATATGATATTCAGGTATCTGTCGCAGGGAGATGAATTGAAGAAACAGAGTGCTCGAATCAAAGCCTTCAAGGATGATGATTATATTTATCATTTAGGAATTCTTAATCTCTTTTTGCTTTAGTTTGTTAGAAACATTTAATCGAATGATTAGCATTTCAAAGAGTCGTCTCTCTTCATGAAAAGCCTTCATCCTCATATATATATGAGAATGATTTTTGTAATAGGGGGAAGAAAAGACAGAAAAAAGACGGAAAAAAGACACAAGAAGAAGATGGCATGATAGCCTGTAAGTTTGGCAAACTTTGATGGAATACATGCTATGAACTGTTGTTTTTCTTTGCGTATGTGTTGCAAATTATTTCACTTTGTTTTGGCAATCGTCTGTGATATTATCTAGAGTGATAGGGTTATTCATATTCTTGAAATCGAATTTGTGCTTCACATTATATGGTTGAAACAAAAGTTTTGCTTGCGAATTGTAATTGTTCCTTGCAGTACTTCATTGATTGGTCCCTTAAAGGTAGGGTTAAATTCAGTCAATCAGCATATGATATAAGTATTCAGATTGATCTCAAAAGAAATAATAACCGACAGGTCTACAAAAGGGTGGATTAAAAAACTATCTCACAGGCTCGCACCATAAGTCCTAATGAAAGTACAATGACTCTGTAGCCCAAACAGCAAAGAAGGCACTGGTCAAAA
Source organism: Cryptomeria japonica (assembly GCF_030272615.1). Classification (NCBI taxonomy): domain Eukaryota; kingdom Viridiplantae; phylum Streptophyta; class Pinopsida; order Cupressales; family Cupressaceae; genus Cryptomeria; species Cryptomeria japonica. Next base: position 333,479,008 of record NC_081412.1, read on the forward strand.
ACAGATTACACTCATTATATTTCACAATTTGTTATTTGCAAACAGAAGTAATTAGGAAACATAGATCGAATAGCTTCTACAACAACAATCTTGAACTCATCTGCTATATCTCCAGTCCAGAAACTTATGCCATTCTAAGACTAAGAGATATCAGGTTAAGAAACCAGATCTGCTATAAAAAGCATTAGTTGAAGGAACAACTAGTGAATAGGTATACCCGCCTAGGTCCTGCAGAGCCTAAAGTGAGAGAGTTAGAAACCAGATAGGTTCACTCTATATGTTGGCCAAGTCAATTGGAGGGTTTGATCATAGGAGTTGGCATTTCCTTAGAACCTATCCAATCTATTGATTTGAGACCCAACAGATTGGCGACTCTGCTAGGGAAGAAGAATTAAGACTCTGTTGTGGGAAAGAACTCAGAAAAAATAAATAACACATATCCTCTAGGAAAGAGGTGGCGACTCTGAAATAAGAATATCAATGCACGGAACAAGATCGGTTACAAAAGGACAATCTTTATCCCAATTAGATTTCTCTCAACGAAAGAACAAAAATAAAGAACCCATGAATGATTCCATGAGAGAAAGATACAACCAGTATAAACATGAAAGTAGCCAACATTCGCCCTTAAGAGAACAAGATAGAACAACAACTTCAAGCCCGGTGAATGAGGATTTGGTTGCAGCATATAAAGCTCAGAAGGGGCGATGCCAAATTCCCCCTGGTTTTGAAAGTCATGAAGCACGGTCCAGACAAAACACACCGCTTTCATCAGGATCAGGTATGGCGGATCCTGCAGATAGATTTACAGATTTAACTAGACAAATGATGGAGGCAGCTGCTGAGATGAGAGATTCAGGAAGGACTCAGGAATGTCTGGAATTGTGTGCTAAATTAGGCATAAATGTTGGTGAGGATGACTTTAATAAAGATGTAAACAACTACAAGAAAAAATTTGCTCAGGGAGTGGGTAAAACAAGGAGTAATGATTTTAAGGCTTATGAGAATCCCCTGTTTGGTAACAAAAGGGATGATCATGTGCAATCAAGTGCACCACCAGTCCAGCCAAATTCACATACAAACTTTACTACTCATAATCAATTCCCACCTCTTGGTCAGATTTATAACCAACATCCACCCCCTAATCAGTTTCAATATCAGCACCAGAATCAATACCCTCTTCCTTATCCAAATCAGATGCCCTTATATGGTAATATGAACCAAAACTTTGGGAATCCTCATGGGGGGCATGGACTAATAAATATGGAACAAATGAAGCAGTTTGATTTTTCAGGAATGATGGTATACCCATATCCTATCCCAAATGAAATCAGGACAGCAATACCAAGATTCACAGGAAGTAGTGCAATTTCAGGTGAGACTCATTGCAAAGCCTTTGATGCAGTAATTGAGGATTTTGGTTTACCATATGAAGATGTCAAGATCAGGTTGTTTATGCAGTCATTAACAAAAGATGCGAGAGATTGGTTTAGAACGTTCCCTGATGCATCCATCAGAAATCTTGCAGAATTCAAAGAATTGTTCCTTGAGTAGTATGGAGACCATAACAGCCCTGAGTTTGCTTTGCACGAAATCATTAGTATAAAGAAGGAGAAAAATGAATCAGTGATAGATTTTAACAAAAGATTTAACAAGGTTCTAAACAAAATCCCCAATAGGATGAAACCTGTACCTGAGGTGAGCATTCTGTATTATATCAATGCTTATGACAGTAAAACAAACTATGAGCTAAGAACCAGAAATCCTAGAGACCTCCGGGATGTAATGAAAGATGCCATTGTTATAGAAAACAACAGAAAAGCTACTGGTAAAGTGGGAAAAAGAGAGGATGCAAGGTTGTACAATCCTAGAGCACCCAAGGCTAATAGAGACGAAGATAAGCTTGACAAAGTTTTGAGCGCCCTAAAAGATTTATCTGTAAGGGTAAACAAAACAGAGAAACAACAATACTACCGTCCTGAAAGACCCAGATTGCAAGACATGCCCTATAACACTACATGGAAGGATGGAAAACCAGTAGACAGAAACCATAGAGATAATCAGCAAATTCCAAATCCTTTAAAAAGAACAGTAAATTATACTCAAGATGATGACATGTGGTGTTATGCTTGCAATATGCCACACGCTTCTTCTGTGTGTGCAGTAGCAAAAGGATTGCAAGAGGAGGAGGATAGCTATGAAGAACATGTGGATGATTCAACTGTTAATATGATATCATTTAGTCAGGAAGGAAGGTCAGATTCCATGAATATTGATCAATGCTCTGTCTTACCTGTGACCACCAGCAAAAATGAAAGTGTTAAGCTCAGAATCCCTACTGAAGAAGAAAAAAGAAGAATTACAGCTTATGTCGTTGCACAAGCAAAAAGGACTTATGATTTAAGGAATAGGGTGGTGAATCCAGAGCAAGGTAAACCTACTAGTCTTTTTATGAAAGAAAATGATGAGACACTCAAGCGAATAAACAAAGGAGCTATGACTAAGGAGGTTGTACCAAAGAATAATAAGAAGGGTCCTAATGTTCAAAAGGAAGAAACAGTAAAACTCCCTTCATCACAACACTCTACCTCATTTGATATCTCAACTGCATTAACACAATTAAAAGTTTTTGTTCCATTGATGGAAATAATGAGGTTTCCTGAGTATAGAGAAAAAACTTTGGAGATGATTTCAGGTGTCCAAGAAGAAAAGATTAATGAACAGAAACAAGAGGTCCCAACAGGTGATAGTAATGAACAGATGGCCCCAGTTATATATTTAGGGTCCACTATAACCAAGAACCCAACACAGGTAGACCCATTTTATCTCACTTTGGTGATAAATAACAAGAAAATAAGGAATTGTATGATCGATTCAGGAGCAGCTATAAATGTTATGCCTGTTGGGGTAATGAAAGAACTGGGATTGGAAGTTGATACTACCTTTGGGAAATGCTATGCCATGGACAATAGATCAATCCCAGTGGTGGGTATCATGAAGGATGTAGAGTTCAGATTAGCAGCCTGTCCGAAAGCATCATATAAAACAGATATTACAGTGGTAGATGTTCCTCCAAACTATGGAATGTTGTTGTCTAGACAATGGTCGAATCTGATTGGTGGATATGTACAGTTGGATTTGTCATATGCTACGATTCCAGTAAATGGACAGGAAGTGAAAATTGACAGAGAACCCCGGTCCACATATATCATAGAAGACATGGAAGAAACAGTGAATCAAATATGTTTTTTACAAACTGATATGGACAACTTCCGAGTACAATTGACAAAACCTAAATTTAAAGAGTGGATCCCCATTGAGTCATGTCTAACTGAAAAGGATGATCAAATATGGAAAATGTTCTTTGATGGGTCTTGCAGCAAGGAAGGAAGTGGGGCTGGAATCCTATTCATTTCACCCACAGGGGAAACTTATAAATATTCTTTCAAGTTGTTATTTGAATGCACTAATAACATTGTCGAATATGAAGCTCTACTCACTGGTCTTAACATGGCAGTCAAACATGGAATAAAATTGCTAAGTGTCTTTGGTGATTCAGAATTGATAGTTTCACAGGTAAAAGAAAAATATGCCTCAAGACACCTAAGACTGAAACAATACAGGAATGCTGTCTGGGATACTATGGAGCTTTTTGATGCTTTTCAGATAAATTGGATAGACAGGTCGAAGAACATCATGGCAGATTTTTTAGCAAACATTGCATTAAAAGACAATGATATAACGCTAACTGAGATATCTGAAGTAGAGATGAAAGTAAGACCATCTGTTCCCGACAACTTGTATAATTGGCAAGTGTTTCAAGATGATGCAGATCTGCTGAACTTCTTACAGTGTGTCGATCATTATCAGGCTCAAGCTATAAATTTTAATGACTTTGTGGAAAAGACTGAAGGTAAGGAAACTTTATTTGGACATGAAATTATACAACTGAAGTCAAATAAATTACCAAGAGGCCTAGTAGCATTAGAAAGAATTTTTAATGCTCAAGATGTGATTGAAACCAAAGGGTCAGTTGTTAAAGAGAGTGATGTTGAACAAATCAACCTAGGAAATGAAGGAGCCCCCAGAAATGTTTTTATTGGAAAAAAATTAACTCCTGCTATGAGGCAACAACTGATAATGTTGCTAAAAAGATACAAACATGTGTTTGCATGGTCATATGAGGATCTCAAAGCTTACAGGGAAGATCTCTTTCAACATGAGATACCACTTAAACCAGAAGCTAAACCATTCAGACAAAAGCAAAGACCTATTAATCCAACATTGTTACCAAAGATGAGGGAAGAGATTATAAAGATGAAAGACGCGGGAATAATTGAACCATGCAGATATTCCACATGGGTTTCTAACTTGGTACCAGTCAGGAAGAAAAATGGGGATATTAGATTATGTGTAGACTTTAGGAATTTAAACATATCATCTCTAAAAGATAACTATCCATTGCCAAATATGGATAACATGCTGCAGAAGGTAACAGGGTGTGAGTTGTTGTCTATGATGGATGGATTTTCAGGTTACAATCAGGTGAAAGTTAGAGAAACTGAAAAATATAAGACAGCCTTCACAACTCCATGGGGTACTTATGTTTATGCACGAATGCCATTTGGATTGACCAATGTTGGAGCTACTTTTCAAAGGGCAATGGATGTGGCTTTTGCAGAATTGATTGATGTAATCATGGTAGTATACCAAGACGATCTGACTGCATACTCAAAGAAAGCTGATGATCACTGCGAACACCTTGAGAAGATATTTAAAAGAGCTTTAGAATATGGAATTTCCTTGAATCCTAAGAAATGCCACTTCGGTGTTGAAGAGGGAAAACTACTTGGACACATAGTATCCAAGGAGGGGGTGAGAATTGACCCTGAGAGAGTAGCAGCTATCAATGAGGTTCCCATCCCTCGAACTATCAAAGCCATTCAATCATTCTTGGGACAAATTAATTTTGTGAGAAGGTTCATTTTGAATTTTGCAGACATAGTAAAACCTATAGTAAGGATGTTGAAGAAAGAGGCCCAAATTGACTGGACTGAAGAGGCAATTGATTCTTTTGTGGCAATCAAAAGAGCAATTTCTGAGGCACCAGTACTAATTTCCCCAGATTTTGGTAAACCTTTTATGATATTCTCATTCGCCTCTTGTCACACTATAGCAGCAGTGTTGTTATAGAAAAATTCAGAAGGGTATGAGTAGCCCATTGCATACTTTAGCAAGTCTTTGAGCCCTTCAGAAGTAAAATATGAACTGAATGAAAAGCAAGCCTATGCTTTGGTCAAAGCAGTGAAACAATTTAGACCATACTTAGTAGGGGCTGAAGTTATAGCTTATGTCCCAAATGCAGCAGTAAAAGATATCTTCAGACAGACTGAGGTCACGGGCAAAAGATGCAAATGGATCAATCAGATACAAGAATTTAACATTGAACTCAAAATTTCACAGGTTATCAAAGGACAAGGGCTGGCCAAACTCATGACAGGAACTGAAATTGAGGAATCTGGTGTGAATCAGGTTGGATGGGAAGAAGCTAACTTCAGTATTGAAAGAACAGCATGGTACACCGATATCATATATTATCTCAAGCATTTGAAATGTCCAGATGGCATGACTGATAATCAGAAGAGAGCTCTGAAGCTAAAATCAGCAAGATATGTAATTATCAATGGGGACTTATATTGGAAAAATAGAGATGGGATATTGTTATTATGTCTAGACAATTACCAGGCAGACAAAGTTCTTCATGAAATGCATGATGGGGTTTGTGGTGGCCATTTCTCGGCTAAGACTACAACACATAAAATATTGAGAGCTGGATATTATTGGCCATGTGTCTTCAATGATTCTTATAGATATGTCAGAAAGTGTGAAGCTTGTCAGAAGTTTTCAAATAAAACAAAGTATCAAGGATCACTCCCACTGAGACCAATGTTGGCTGAGGAACCATTTCAACAGTGGGGAATAGACTTTATAGGGGAAATATCAGAAAAGTCCAGTGGAGGACACAGATGGATATTGGTTGCTACAGACTATTTTACCAAATGGGTGGAGGCAATACCTACCAGACAGGCCACTAGCAAGGTGGTGATAAAATTCTTAATGAAGAACATTATTACTAGATTCGGTGTTCCTGCAAGGATCATCTCAGATAATGGCATGTCCTTCAGATCAGAGGAATTCAACACTTTTTGTGAAGAATATGGCATTAAGATATCACATTCTTCTCCTTACCACCCTCAAGGGAATGGACAAGCTGAATCTAGCAACAAGAATATTCTAAAGATCATTAAAAAGATGTTGGGACTGAACAAAAAAGCATGGGATTCAAAGCTGAATCTTGCACTATGGGCAGATAGGACAACTATGAAGAAATCTACAGGAAAGTCTCCATTTGAATTGGTTTATGGCAAAAGGGCTAGACTACCTTTGGATAATCTCTTGCCTGTACACAAATTTATGATTCAAGAAGAGATAGATGTTGAAGATCCATCGCAAGAAAGGATAATGCAGTTAGTAGAACTTGATGAAGTCAGGGCAGAAGCTCAAAGGCAGAATATCAAAATTCAAAATCAAATGAAGAGGTTGTATGACAAGAGGACATCAAACAGAAAATTTTGTGTAGGTGATTGGGTTTTAATGTGGAATGCTAGGAATCAGGACAAAGGTAAGCATGGTAAATTTGAAGCTTTGTGGATCGACCCATATGTGATCATAGATATGAAAGGGGAGGATTCTTATTTGCTTCAAAACGCAACGGAGGAGGTCCAAGAATTGCCAGTACATGGGCAATTCTTAAAGAACTTCTTTTTCTGAACACACTATATCACATGTACAGTAGATTAGGATCCATTTCCATTGTAAATACCATCATGTATCTGCGCTAACCGGAGATTTTGAATTCTTGAAGACATATTCAATATGCCTCCATCCTCAGTCAGAGCCGCTGTTGGACACTATATTTGAAAATAAAAAATATATATGAAAAATATATATTTCCATAAGCGTGAAGAACTAAAAGATTATCGGCCAAGATATTGTATCGAGCATCTCAAAGGGAGTTTCACCGAAAGAATAGTTTCATCGAAATGAAGCATAAAGTATAAAACAATAAAGATGTCTTCGGCAGAATATTCCTTTCGGTAAATAAAAGAAATCACTCATCGATACTCTAAGTTTCATCGAAAAGGTAAAAAACCAAAGGCAAAGTTGTTTCATCGATAAAGAGGGATATCGATGAACATACATAGGCCTTCACTGAAGAGAGAAACTCATCGAAAGAATGATTTCGATGGAAATTGCAAGTGACTTATCGAAAAAGGGGTCTATCGATGAAAGAATGATTTCGATGAGTCTTAAAAGTGGCTTCTCGACATGGGCTACTCATCGAAAGAATTGTATCGATGAAAATGGGCTTTCGATGGAAGATTTAAACACTCGGCCGAAGACAGGGGTTTCATCGAAAATTTGAATTACGATCATTTGGGTCGAAATGTACCTCCCGCGAAAGAGTTAAAGGCCCAAGTGAAGAATGTCACATCTGCAGTTAAGTTTAAACACTTGAGTAGCTGTTGCAGACGCAGAGATAGTAACCGTGCACAAGTTCCCCATACGATTACAGTTGAAATGATGGAATTTTCATAAGAGCCAGATCAATGCCAAAAGACTGAAAATTGCGGAGGACTTGCGGAATGAGCTTATCAACAGTCAGAGGAGCCTTGTCAGAAATAGATCAAAGAAGAATATGGCCCCTACTGTCAACCATATGATATTCAGGTATCTGTCGCAGGGAGATGAATTGAAGAAACAAAGTGCTCGAATCAAAGCCTTCAAGGATGATGATTATATTTATCATTTAGGAATTCTTAATCTCTTTTTGCTTTAGTTTGTTAGAAACATTTAATCTAATGATTAGCATTTCGAAGAGTCGTCTCTCTTCATGAAAAGCCTTCATCCTCATATATATATGAGAATGATTTTTGTAATAGGGGGAAGAAAAGACAGAAAAAAGACGGAAAAAAGACACAAGAAGAAGATGGCATGATAGCCTGTAAGTTTGGCAAACTTTGATGGAATACATGCTATGAACTGTTGTTTTTCTTTGCGTATGTGTTGCAGATTATTTCACTTTGTTTTGGCAATCGTCTGTGATATTATCTAGAGTGATAGGGTTATTCATATTCTTGAAATCGAATTTGTGCTTCACATTATATGGTTGAAACAAAAGTTTTGCTTGCGAATTGTAATTGTTCCTTGCAGTACTTCATTGATTGGTCCCTTAAAGGTAGGGTTAAATTCAATCAATCAGCATATGATATAAGTATTCAGATTGATCTCAAAAGAAATAATAACCGACAGGTCTACAAAAGGGTGGATTAAAAAACTGTCTCACAGGCTCGCACCATAAGTCCTAATGAAAGTACAATGACTCTGTAGCCCAAACAGCAAAGAAGGCACTGGTCAAAAACAGATTACACTCATTATATTTCACAATTTGTTATTTGCAAACAGAAGTAATTAGGAAACATAGATCGAATAGCTTCTACAACAACAATCTTGAACTCATCTGCTATATCTCCAGTCCAGAAACTTATGCCATTCTAAGACTAAGAGATATCAGGTTAAGAAACCAGATCTGCTATAAAAAGCATTAGTTGAAGGAACAACTAGTCAATAGGTATACCCGCCTAGGTCCTGCAGAGCCTAAAGTGAGAGAGTTAGAAACTAGATAGGTTCACTCTATATGTTGGCCAAGTCAATTGGAGGGTTTGATCATAGGAGTTGGCATTTCCTTAGAACCTATCCAATCTGTTGATTTGAGACCCAACACCATGTGTTCTAGGAGAAGTGGGCATTTGTCCCACACAAAAGAGTTGACTCAAGTTGTATTCCCCTGGACCTTCCTCTACTATCTTCATCTTAAGATTTTCTTGCTTGGGTATAGTGGTGTTTGAACTAGCAAGAGAGGCAGGACTTATATATGATGTGGAGGAAATGGCTTCTCTATTGTTAGGAATGGTAATCTCTGGTTGATGGCTGATATTATGGCAATACACAAAGGGATTTGCATCGCCCAAGATTGTGATCTCTACACCATTATGTCGGAACTTGATACATTGATGGTAGGTAGATGGAACGGCTTGCATGGCATGTATCCAAGGTCTCCCTAATAATAGATTGTATGGCAAAGAAAGGTCCAAAACCTGACAGATGATGTGTTTTACCACAGGGCCCACTCGGATTGGTAGAACCATAGCTCCTTTGGAGGAATGCTCTGCATCGTCATAGGCTTTGATTGTGATCTTTTTACGAGGATCCACTGATTCTATTGCATATCCCAATGCTGTGACCAACTGTAGTGTACAAATATTCAGGCCTGCTCCATTATCGATCAAGACTCGCTTGATCCTATGCTGGTTGATAAAGCCTTCAATGTGTAGCGAAGCATTATGAGGTTGTTGGAAGGAAGAGTTGTCACTTTCAGAAAAAGTGAGACAAGGTGATGACTTTAGACTTCCAACCATGGCTTGAAATTGGTCTGTATTCAGATTTTGCAGGGACTGACGCCTCTTGGAGTGCTTGATCCAAGATAGTTTTATGAGATGGCGATAGGCACAAAAGCTCTAAAATGGATATAAGCGCAGGGGTTTTGTCTAATTGTTCCACAAGATTGTACTGCTTTGGGATGGAGGTGGTGCCTTGTGGAGTTGCCTTTATGGTAACCTTACCACGACGTGTAACAACATTGCAATTTGAGTTGGGATTCTTGAAGGTTATAGTTGCAACTTGTTCATTGGCATCATACAGATGATTTACAGTGTAATTATATGCAGCCTATGTATAATCAGTGGTATCAGTGCCTCACCTGGAAGTGGAAGGACCCCTTTGATCTTGTGATGGAAGTGGGTTTTTGAACATCAGATGATCATTATTTGTTGTTTTCGGGTAATGTCCTTCTATTTCAATTTCTCCTCGATCAATAAGATCCTGAATAAGATCTTTCAATCGGTGACAATTACTTGTCTTGTGTCCTCTCCCTTGGTGGAAATCATAGTGTTCAGTATCTCTCCACCATGCAGGTTTGACTTGAGGCTCATAGTTTGATGTTTTAGGTAGAGTGACCAAATTTTGAGAAATGAGTTGTCGCAATACTGTTTCAATGGGTTCCCCTAAGGGAGTGTATGTGCGTTTTTGTTTTTGCTGACGAGGTCTTGGTTCATCATGAGATGTGATGCGACTTTGATTCGAAGGAACATTTGTGTTGTTCTGAGGTGGAGGATTTTGTCTTGCAAATCGAACCACCGGTTGTGCACTTTGTATAGTCCTGGCATCCACAACCCCATCATTGACGATACTCTTGTTTTTGTTCCAAAAGCTTGGTTTATTGCTATTGAAGCGTGGGCAAGGACCATCCTTTGGTTCATTATAGATTTTGATGAGTCCTTTCGTGATGAGGGCCCGCTCACATTTCAAACCCTTGGTGATCATATCATTAAAAGAGTCTGTGTCTTTGACATCCAAGTGAAATTCCATTTCTTCGTTTAAGTTGGAAATGAATATTTCCACTAGTTCTCGTTCAGGTAACTGAAGAGAACGTCTGCTAGACATTTGGTGCCATCCTTGCAGGAACACTAAGAATAGTTCACTTGGTTTTTGTTTGGTGTTGCACAGATCAGCCATGGTGATGTCGCGTTCAATGTTATGAGAGTAATGAGTGAGGAATTTTTGGATAAGTTCCTCAAATGTTCTAATGCCACCTGATAGTCGGGAAAACCATGATGTGGTTGTTCCTCCCAAGCTTTGGGGGAAAAGGCGCATTAGGTATGTGTCTTCATATGCCACTTCGAGACAAGCAGAATGAAATTCTCTGACATGATCGCGGGGATCCCCCTTTCCTCTATATTTTTCAAATTTGGGTGTTTTGAATCCTCGTGGAAAGGGTGGCATATAAAGATTCCTATCAAAAGGATAGGGATAGATGTCATTGAGTGAGAATTGGTTAGTTTTGACACCACTATGAAGTTGTTGGGCGAGATTCTCGACTTGTTGCCGCAACATCTCCATTTCAGTTAGAGGAGGAGGTGGTGGGTTACCTCGAGGAATGTTATATCTAATGGGATCTCTACCTCTTTCCTCTTCATGGCGACTTTGTCTTTCTAATGCTTGTCTTAATTGGGAAAGATCAAAGTCAAAGGGAAGTTTTGCTCCTTCTTGAGCGAGTTTTAAGAAGTGAGCATCCGCATTGCTCCTGAGTATTTCGTCAAATAGTCTGTTAAAGAGAGGGTTATGTTGGGCCCTTTCTATTGTTGCAGGAGTAGGAGTATTGGGGTTTTCGTCATTCTCATTTCCTCCAAGTGCTTCTTGAAACTCATTGATATTTTCCTCTTCTTCTTCTTCCATTTCTATTTCTCATTGCCTTGATTGTGATCGGGTTTGGGCCATTTTGTTTTACAAGCTTTTGTTGAAGTTGTGTGAAAATGATGACGAGTTGTTTGATGAAATGAAAGATTGATGGTTGGTGAATTGTGTTGCACGTGGATCTCTAGCACTTTTAAGGTGGATGTAACCGAAATTCCTTCTTTGAATTGCTTGTTTGTTTGATAAGTTTTGATGTGATAAGGTGTAGAGAAATCTGAGATGTGTTACAGATTGAACTACCTAGTAATGAGAGGATTCACTCATGAACTAGTTTTAACCTCCGTAGATGTGTCTCTTAGGATGAGCTTATCCTAGATGTAGAAACAATCTAAAAAGTGATGTGATGTTTTTTTGATTTCAAGCAATATCTAAAAGAGAACTTGAGACAAGAACCTCTTAATGTTTTGAGAGTTGGGACGGATTGATGATGAAGTGATGATGTATGAGTAAGATAATGGATGAAATGTTTTCAACTTCAATAAAAACTTTGTGTCACAAATGGGACAAACTCTACCTCTTCTCTTTCAGGTGTTGGTGGTATTTCTCGAGCTGTGTTGTAGGTGATATAGACGTTTGGGAAAAAGTTGGGATTAATCTTACCTCCTTGGTTTTTGTGATAACTCAGAGCTCTATATTGCATAAAAGCTCTGCAGTTCAATGATTCTGAATCAAATTCATTTGTTTTGCCTTGAAGGTAGAGACGCATGTGACGCAGAAAGACTCTATGTGAGACAAAGATTTGTCTATTTATATAGAAGAATCTCCTCCTTTTGATCAAAGCCTTTGAGCTTAATGGTCTTCTTTTCAAGTTGATATTCTGATGACGCTCCTTCTTTCACAAGATGTGAAGAATGGTCATAAAGTTTTGATACTCTTGTTGTTTGCACTTTGTTTTTGATGTGTTTGGTTGGATGAATACTTTTTTTTTTTTTGGAAGTGATTTTTTTTATTTTTCTTTGACAAGAAAACAAAGCAAGCACACAAACACAAGAATGTTGCCCCCAAAGGCACAAATGAGTATGGGTCTAGATCAACCCAATCCTTGGACTTTTATATGACCCTTCCTTTAGATGTATTTTTAAGGTGTATTTCCAAAGCCTGAAGTAGGCTCAATTTGCACTTGGTCTTGACTAAAATGAACACACTTAAACACTTTTTATCCCTAAGGTCAAATGGCCAGTTGTGATAAATTTAGCCCACATCTTGATATTTCTTCGACTTTGGTACTACATACCTTATGAATCTTGTCGTGGCAGGTAAGGATGTGATATACTAAGTCTTGTACGAGCATAACAAATAGATGATCCCTATGATGGGGGAGTCACCACTTTTATCAAGTCACAAGTGACTTTTCAAAAAGCTATGTTTCTACTCAAGGAAATATGTATGGTGAGTATCTTGGGAGCAAAACCATCTATGCTCTTGCACTAAATTATATCGCAAATATCCTCAATCAATAGAATTGGGTGGGCTACTACTTAAAGGTGTTTAGTCATGTTCGATGTTTTTGGACATAAGTTCATTCTGCAGTGACTCACTTAAGAGCCTTGTAACTGGTGGTGGGGCCCATTTATCCTTTCGGCCAGTTACACTGTAGGAACAGCTATACCCAAGGCTACAGCTTTTGCTCTCACCTGATTTCTATAGCGGCTCGAAGGATTTACCGCGCGAGGTCGTTCCCAAGAGTGATGTGTCTCTTGGCAGGCCTCTCTTAAAAAGATAAAATTTTGAGTGTTACTAACACTTTTCTCTTGCACCTAGGACCACGAAAGCCAAGGGAGAGGATAGTGTGTGTTAGAAGTAGGACCACTCGACCGACTTTTTGCACAAGCGTGCCAAGCATGAAAAACACTTGTTCTTTTTAATCTGCCATTGCAATGTGATCTAACTATTTGGAGATGTTGCTCCAACAGCCATGGTGTTCTTTTTAACTTCAAAGGCAAAATATTTTGTAAACTAGGAACTTTGAAATCCTAGTCAACTGAATTGAAAACACGTCTTGCTTGAAGTAAAATTGTTTTTGAGCTTGAAGGAAAAATGGCTTGTTCTTTTTAGATTGCCCAAAACAAAGTGTTGATTGTAAATTTCTTTAAGTTGATGCAAGAAAATAAATTTTGTTTTGTTGATTTTAAGCACCAAAACGAAGTTTGTTTCCTAACTTGCAAGAAATAAAGTTGTTTTGTATAAGTTTGTGGTTCTTTTTACCTTGGACCAATGAAATTCTTTTTAAGAGCCCAAACAAATGTGTGATTCTTTTTTTAAAAGCCCAAATTTGAAATGTGAAGTTAATTTTAAACCAAAATAAAAAGTGAATTCATTTTTAAAACCAACTTCGAAAACAAGTTAGTAAAAAATATAAATCTACCTTTTAATCTAATTTAAATCTGCACAAAAAAGAAAAATAGTTAGTAAAGTCCGCCTATTCGGTGGGATTCTACAAGCCTAATTTTTTTTGGTTTTTTGGTTACAAGGTGATTTGTACAACGTTCTGTTACAATAGCGCTAGTCTGCGTTTGAACAGAGGCGCTATTTAACACAAACGCGCTAAAAGAAAGGGAAAGACAAAGAAGGCAAAAGCGCTGAAAAAGGGTGAATAGCGCCAAAACAATGTCAAACGCGCCAAAACAGTGTTAAAAGCACTGAACTTGATACAATAGCGCTATTGTAAGAACAATAGCGCTAGAACAACAAGTATCGATAGCGCTAGAATGAGTTCAATAGCGCTAAAGCGCAACCTGTGTGACATTTTCAACATTCAAACATGTTATTGGTTAAAAAAATTTGATCTTTTTGGTGTTTGGATTCACGTCGGGTTCACCAAATGATGCTCTGCTTAAATGGACAAGGTTAGCAAATGACAAACAACACAAGAAACCAGAAAATCGTAAGTGTTAGTTAACCAAAAGCTAATCTAAACAGGCATATCAAAAGAGATGCTAAAATCATGCTAATATATCTAACAAATGAAACAAAGATAATGAGGCATCTCCAAATGCCTCTTAGCATACTCTTAGCTCCTTCTCCCTTGTTTCTCTCCTCTCCAAGTTCCAAAATAGTGTAGCTCTCAGCAGCTTTTTGCACTATGGATGCTTATGGAGGTTTGAGATTGAAATATTGCTCTAAATGTAAATAAAGAAGCTAATATTAAGCTATTGATACTAGAATGATTTATTTTAACCAAAATGACAATATAGGAGTTTTCTATGCTAAATGCTCTCTAAGATGCCTATAGGTTAAATGCATACAAGTTTTTAGGATCTAGATTATGAAGAAATGGGCTCTATCTATAGGGAAAATGGAGCAATGGATTGTTGAGATTGAGCAATCTCAACAAGGGTCAAGATTGAATGATTTCAAATCCATGCGAGGGCTTTCAACCCAATCCCAAGATGACAAGTGTCGATGTGAGATAGGTTGAGAGGGGAGGGAATAAGCATTAAATGCTTGATATGACCTTGGGAGTTAAAGTCAAGGTTAGTTTGAATGAATAAACTATTTATTCAAAGAATAAAGCTTTTATCCAATGGATAAACTCTTGTGCAAATGTGAAAAGGATGAATATGGTCAAAACAATAAATGTTTGGGGAGACAAGTTTGAAATAACCATAAATGGTTTTGTAAGAGCCATAAATGGTCATGTAAGAGCCATTAGTGGTCTTGGAAGACTTTGGGGGTTAATTTGTTGAACACACAAAGCATTAAATACTTTTCAAAGACTTTTGAAGTCTTTGAGAAGTGACTTCATTTTGCCTAGGAATGTGACAATAATTAGGGGATGGATTAGGCTAATTAGGAAGGGGTTAGAAGAATCTAGAAGGGGATTAGATTTTGCAATTGGATTTGGTGGGTGAGGGAAAATAGGATTTTATTAAAATAAAAATTCATTTATTTCAATAAATGTGTGCAAGTTGCATTTGTAGGAAAATGCAAGTGGGGGGGGGGGATAATGATTTAAATAAATGTTTTTATTTAATTTATTTAAAAGAGGAAAAGTGGATTTTAATTAAATAAATAGATTTTATTTATTTAATTGATTGTGAATTTGATTTAATGAATTAATTAAAATAAATTGAATAATTTATTTAATTAAATAGGAGAATGTTTGGAGATGAATTAATTAAATATTAATTTAATTAACTGATGGCTAGTGGATTTTTAATCAAATAAATAGCGAATATTTATTTAATTAAGCTGGACAGATTTGTGTGACTACACAACCTAATGTGATCTTAATATGATATGGTAATGATATTGATAATGATAATGATAGTGAGAATGCACCTACATGCATGATTAATATGATAATGATGTGCAACCTAATGCGATTTTATGATGACAATGATAATGAAATGATACTAATGCAAGATTAAAATGATATGGAACCTAATGCAATATTAAGATGATAATGATAATGAAATGATACTAATGCATTCTCGTTCCCAAATGTTTCCATCTGTTTTGATCAAAGTGCCAGTGCTTCCTTTGTTTTCATCATCGGTCCTTGATTTGTTGAAAGTTGATACAAACATCATGGTATAATTAAACTATAATGACCTGAGTATAACTTACATGGATTTTGATATTGCAAGATGACACAAGTGTCGAGGTATAATTGAACCAAGATGACCTGAGTGTTTCTTGTGTAAAACAAACAAGAGTTAACCTTAGTCCTATACAAATCCAAAATGTCTTCAGTGATATGTTACTCGATCACGTCATAAGACAAATTTGCATAGTAGAAGGCTTTGCTGACAAACAGTAGACAAAGAAAATATCACATTCCTTCCTTGCTTCTCTAGTCATTGAGACATCCTTGAGTCACTTAGGAGATATGATAAGCAAAAATTAACAACCATAAGTAAGCATGTATGCTATTTGAAATGTATTCTTGTCAAGTAAAACATCATGCAAATAGATCTCTTGTTTAGTTCAAATTAGTTCAATTCCTTGATGTTTATCCTCCTTGCATTATTGTGGTCATTGTTGGTTGTTATGATACTTGTTCTCTTGCTACGTGTTTGGTCTGATGTCGAAAACCCTCAAGACAAAATACCCTCAACGAGGTCAAGATTTTGCCCCTTGTTATTGATACTACTTCGATATGGATACTTACACTGATCACCAAGCCATGGTGGGATATGATTCAAATAACTGATTTAGATAAATCAAGGACAGTGACTATGTTAAGTATATCTGGGATAACGCTACGTGTACAAGTGTTTTGCGAGGGCTATTGGCTTAGATCAGATGGAGCCAAAGATATGATGTGAGTACTGATAGATAAAGGAGTTGCTCTCTCACAAATGGCACTTGTTGCCAGGTTTTCACCACTTGTTTTTATTGTACCTTTTGAATTGTTTTGTCTTTTTCTTGATTTTTGAGAAAAAAAATTGTGTCACAGGCCGCCAGTTTGCCAGGTTTTCACCCTAGTGACACTTTTTTGATAATTTTAAATTTTTTTTTACTTTTTTGCTTATTTCATGCATTGGACGACTCAAGTGTAGAATTTCTTCAGATGGATGTTGTTGGTTGACTCGTCAAGCACGTCCCCTTCTGAATTTGATAACTTATATGGTCTCGATCCATAAGCTGATATGATGACAAATGGTCCCAACCAGTTGGGTTCAAATTTCCTTTTCTTTTCTCGATCTTGCTGATTTCGGGGATTTTCCTTTAGGACTAGGTCACCAATTTCGAATGCCCTTGGTATGACCTTCTGATTGTAACTTCGGCACATTCTTTGTTGATATGCCTTGAGATGATCAAAGGCACGTTGGTGACGTTCATCTAGCAGCTCTAGCTCTTGCAGCCTATTGACTTGATATTCCTCATCTAGAATGAGGCCTTTTAATGACACTCAGAGTGATGGAATATCTACTTCAATAGGTAGGATAGCTTCTGATCTATACACCAATGAGTATGGTGTAGCTCCTGTAGGTGTGCAGATACTTGTTCTGTAGGCCCAAAGTGCAAGATTAAATTGGACATGCCAATCTTTACCAATATCATTCACTGTCTTTTTGAGGATTTTCAAGATTGTCTTGTTTGAGGCCTCTTCTTGGCCATTCCCTTGTGTATAATAAGGTGTTGAAAAGCGATGTTGGATATGGAATCACTTGCAAATCTCTTGTACATCTTGGTTCTTGAAAGGTCTTCCATTATCTATCATAATAGAACTAGGGATGTCGTACCAACAAATGAGGTAATTCAGAATGAAGGAAGCTATCTGTTTGTCAGTCACTGTAGTCAATGGAACTACCTCAATCCACTTGGTGAAGTACTTGGTGGTTGTGATGATGAAATTGTGTCCATTTGACGAGGAAGGATGAATCTTTCCCACTAGGTTGAGTTCCCATTGATAGAAAGGCCAAGATGTAGTGAATGGTTGCAACTCTTGCGTTGGTGCATGTATGAGGTTACCATGAATTTAACACTTAGGGCATTTCCTAGCAAACTGATAGGACTCTTTTTCCATTATCGGCCAATAATATTCCATCCTTAAAAGTTTCTTGGCAAGAGTAGGACCACTTGAATGTGTACCACAAATACCTTCATGAAGCTCATGTAAGGCGGAGTCAAATTTGTTACGATCGAGGCATCGAAGAAGAGTACCATAAAGACCTCGGTGATAAAGCATATCGACGATTAAGGTATAGTGGGCTCCTTGTCGGATAAAGCTTCATTTTTGGTTACGAGATAGGTTTTGGTGGAAGGGTATTGTCTTTGAGGTAGGCATAGATCTTCCCATATAAGGGGGAATCAGAATTGTTTAGGGCATAGATGGATTATGAATTGTCATAGGCCAGGGAAAACAATTGCTCCACCAGGAATTCATAGCGATTCTATTTATCTAGAATTTGTAGAAGCAAGGCGATAGTGGCCATTACAAAAACTCTATTCATGTTTAGCCTTGGAATTCGCTCATATGTGATGTGTACAAAGTATTTCTTAAAATCATCCACCATGCATTTGTATGACATCAACTTATCATCTTTCATCTAATAGTCATCATTGATTTGATTGATAACTAATGGAGAGTCCCCATAGAATTTCAATTATGTGATTTTCCATTCCACAACTACTTCGATACCTGTCACTAGAGATTCATACTCAGCGATATTATTGGTGCATGGGAACATCAATTTGTAGGATCTCAGAATTGTGTCCTTCTGGAGCGACGAATAAGATTTCGGCACTTGATCCATGCTATGTATAAGATCCATCGAAGTATAGGGTCCATTGCTTTGGTGCAATAGTGATCACATCGGTATCTGAAAATTCCACCTATAGTGGGTATTTATCTGGTAGAGGTGCTTCTGCCAATTGATCTTCTATTGCGTGTCCTCTGATAGCCCTTTGTTCTATATATTGAATGTCAAACTCGCTTAGGATCATGACCCATTTTGCTAACCTCCTTGTGAGAGAGGCTTTGTTGAGTAGATATTTTAGTGGGTCGATCTTTGCCACTAGCTTGATAGTATGAGCTAACATATAGTGTCGCAACTTTTAGGAAGCGAATACTATAGCTAAGAAAGCCTTTTTGATGAAATTGTAATTGATTTCATAGCCATTCAACATCTTGCTAATGTAATAGATGGCTCTTTCATTTCCTATTGAGTCCTCTTGTGCTAGTAATGCCCCTAGTGACACTTTTGTAGCTAATATGTAGAGGATTAGTGGCTTTCTCGGTATTGGTGGTACTAAAACAAGTGGATTCGTGAGATATTGCTTTAGTTGAAGGAAGGATTCAACACATTTTTCCTCCCATCTGAAAGGTACATTTTTATGAAGTAGATGGTTGAACAAGAGACATTTGTCTGCCAATTGAGCAATGAATCATCTGATAGATTGTAGCCTGCCTTGAAGAGATCATAGCTAACTAATGTTCCTTGGAGGTGGCATTTCCATGATAGACTGAACCTTTGCTGGATCCACCTCGATACCTTTTTTTGATACAATGTAGCCCAAGAGTTTTCCGGATGTGACCCCAAAAACACACTTTTTAGGATTCAATCTGACATTGAATTGGTCTAGTCATTGAAAGATTTTATCCAAGATGTCTAGGTGTTCTACTCTTGTGAATGATTTGGCTAGCAAGTCATCTACATAATCTTCCATAAAAGTATGCATCATGTCGTGGAAGATAGTTGTCATTTCTCTCTGATAGGTTGTGCCATCTTTTTTCAAGCCAAAACGCATGTCATTCTAGCAGTATGTACCCCATGGACATGTGAATGCAATTTTATCCCGATCTTTTGGAGATATCTTAATTTGGTTGTAGCCAAAAAAACCATCCATGAGGGATAACATAGCATGTCTTGTTGTTAGATCAAAAATGGTGTCGATGCTTGGTAAATGAAATTCATCCCTCGGACAAGCCTTGTTGAGATCCCTAAAGTCTATACAAATCCTGATACTTTTATTTGGTTTAGAGACTGGCACAATGTTAGAAATGCATTCCGCATAATCAATGGGTCAAATGAATCCTACATCAAGTAACTTCTTCAACTCTACTTTGACCAATATGGCGACATGTGGGTTCATCTTCCTTAATTTTTGTTTGATAGGTTTAGCTCCAAGAGCGATGGATAAGTGATGCATGATGAGATTTGGATCTACCCTCGGCATGTCTGCATAAGACCAAGCAAAATTTATTTGCTTCTCCTTGAAGAATTTGACAAAGTCGGGTTTTTCCTTTTTCATTAGTGATTCCACCAGATGTATGGTTCTTGCTGCTGCTTTAGTGCCGATATTTATTGATTGAGTTGGCTCATTCAAGATGGGTGATCTCTCTTGGTAATGTTCAAGAAGAGTGTCAAGTTTCTCATATTTAGGTGCTTCGAAGAGGTTTTCACCATCAAATACATCCTTTGTTTTTATTTTTTGTGATCTAATACTGCCAATAGATGGTTTTCACCATTAGATCGATTTTTTATTTTGTTCATTTTGCAAGTGAGAGACTTGGTACTCCCCTGATTGCAGAATCCGTTATGTGGTTCGCTGGTGGAGCATGTTTCCGAGTTGACGGAGTAGAGGTATTGAACAATGGCCTCATCGTTTTGGAATATTGGTATATCACTGTGCTCAAGTTCTTCCTAGTCTATAAGGTCAAGATATATGAGAGGTAGGGAGTCATTTGGCGGGTTAAGATCTGCCACTGTAAGAGTCATGATAGAGATATCGTCATAGTTGTTTGTAGCATGGTTGAGGTCTATAACAATCTCAAGGTTTTTGATGGTACTCTCATTGATATTACCTCTTTCATATTGAAGCTTCTCATTCTCGCTAGCCTCATAGATATGTTGGGTCTGAATTCAAATGATCTAGATCTAGAGCCTTTTCCCTCATATGGAATGGATGTATAGGTGTAGATTGTATCCATCTCAATATCCTCATTAATATCAGAACAAGTATCCCATTCATACTCATTGGAATCTGTTTCAGAATTGCTATCCAAGGTTACCCCACTGAATCAGACAGGAATGTTGTATGGTGAAAAGAGATCATTGATAATCGATACAAGTTGGGTGCCTTGTGCTGATTCAAGATCTGTGCTTATTTGTACTCTTTGGATTTTCTCATACATAGTATCCCTTCTTTGAGTAGAAATATCCTCAGGTTGTGGCTCAAATTCAATTTAATCAGGTGCTTGTACATGATGTACTTTTTTATAAGAATCCTCCTCTCTTTGGATAGCAAGTTCTTCTTGTTGCTTCTTATTTTCTTCATGTTCTTGTTCTTTTATTGTCTTTTGGGTTGCTTGGTGTAGCACCTCTTGCCAAGATTCTTCGTTTTGTGTTACCTTTTCTCTCCATCAGGGTTTTTGAGGGTGATCTTGCTTTTACATAGGTTGAACATGCTGGCCATACCCAAGTCTTGATTTGTCTTTTGCAAGTTGTGAATAAGGCTTTATAGGTTCTATGATGTCCTCTTGACGCTTGCCAATAGGTCCCTTTCCTTTGTATCCCATTTGTTGCATGATGCTAAATACATTTTCATGTTGTTTTGTGGGAACAACCACTTCTAAGGCAACAACTTGTATTTATTCCTCATCCTTATATAGCTAGTTGAGGATATCCTTGTCTTCTGATTCTTCAACTAGTGTGCCGATTTAGATAAATTTACCATAAAAATTTCTTGATGGGTTGTGCTTCTTGATATCTTAATGTGGAAGGTTGTCTGTGAGATTTTGGCGAGGTTGGCAATTTTGATAGACATAGGAGTTCAAAAGAGTATTCCCTCATACCTTGGTTCTTTATCTTCATCTTCTTCTCAAAGTTTATGGACCGCGACTTGAGTTTTTCTTGATTGTTGGATGATGAGGAAGCTTGGGCCTCCCTGTTGTGTGGAACCAGGACATTTTGAGTTGCCCCCATAGCATTACAGTATTGAAAGGGGTTAGTGTCTACTGATATTGAAATCTCTTGTCCGTTGTAAGGGAATTTGAGACATTGATGGTACATGGAAAGTACCACTTGCATTTCATGGATCCAAGTATGACACAAGAGTATGTTGTATGTCAAGTCTATGTCCAAGACTTGGCACATTGTGTCTTTTTGCATAGGTCCTACCTGAATGGGTAGTACCACTATTCCTTTGGATAACCTTTCTTCATCATCATAGGCTTTGATAGTGATCTTCTTTTTAGGGTCAATAGCTTGCTCGGAGAAACCCAGTGCACAAATAAGCTTCAAGGTACATATATTGGGACCAACTCCTCCATCTATTAGCACTCTTTTCACACAATGTTTGTATGGAGCGGGGTGTTGTGCGGATGACTCAAAGAGACGTCATCATGTTCAAAGAAAGATATTTTATGTGGCACTATCATATGTTCCACCATGGCTTGGAACCGATTGATATCCAGATTGTTTGGAACTGTTGTTTCTACAAGAGCCTGCTCCAAGATATCCTTATGCTTTGGTGAAATTTTGAGCAATTCTAGTATGGATATCTGAGCGGGTGTCCTTTGTAATTGGTCGACCAAGTTATATTGAGTCTTGGGGATAGTTGTTGCTTTAGATGTGCTCCCCTTCAAGACATATTTATGAGCCCTCATTGTCGCATTTACCGGTGCATGTTCTTGTTTATATTTGCTCTTTATGGTATTTACTTGATTGTTGCATGTCGATATGTGATTTATGACGTTTCCGTATATGTGATTGATGCAGGCTCCTTTGTTGTTGTTTGACATTGATTCTTCTCCCTTGTCGTAATTAGGAAGAGGATTTTTGAAAGCCTCATGATCACCATTGGTTTTATGACCATCGACTGTTATGTCTCCCTTGTCTATCATATCTTGAACTAGGTTTTTCAACCTCATGCAATCATTTGTTCTATGCTCCTTGTTTCGATGATAATCACAATAATGTGAGTCATTCCACCATGGTGGTTTGACTTGGGGTTCAAAGTTTCTTATGATTGGCAATGTGATAATCTTGTTTGCCAATAGTTATTGAAATGCAAATTCCAAGGTTTGTCCCAATGGTGTATATGTTCTTTGATGTGGGGGAGGTGGAGTGTTAGCATTAACCCCTTGGTTATTGTTGTTCCCCTGATTGTTGTTGTTATTCCCTCGGTAGTTATTGCTTCCTTGGTTGTTGTTGTTGTTGTTGTTGTTGTTTCCTTGGTTGGTAGTGTGTTGATCATTGTTAGTTCCTTAATTGGCACTTCTTTGATCATTGTTGGATGGTGTGTTACCTGATAAAGTCAACACTGGATGTTTAGACTTTACATTGTTGGCATCTGTATATGGTGAAAATGGATAACAATAATAACGATATTGAAAGACTAAATGAATTCAACCACAAAACCCTAGCCTAACAACAACAAAGATCCACCATAACATATGAAGATTACCTAAGACAATGCAAATCAAATCAAATCACAAAGATTATACCATCACATGTCCAATAGGGTTTGGATCTCCATTCTTCCTATCTCCATTAATCTTGCTTGATATATTTGCTCTCAGATTTTATGTGCACAAGAGCTCAACAAAGAACAGAATGTGGTTGCAAGTAGGATCGCCTATGTTCAAAAGCATAGTGTAGTCAAGTAGTCAACGGGGGGTTTGATAATGAAGGAAGAATCTCCTTATATAGAAGACACTATATGAAATGGAGGGATAAGATTGAGAGGTGTAAAAGGAGGTCGGCTATGATTAGAGGGTAGGTAAAAGAAATAATAAAATAATGAAAGAGGTATGTAGTGTATGAATTAAGAGATGAATGACATGTGTCATGGGTAGAAAAGGTTAATTAGTTAATTAAATAAATAAAGATTCATTTAATTAATAGGAGTGAGATCAATTAAATAAATAAGATATTTATTTAATTTAGGAAAAGGATAATTTAAATAAATAAATGTATTTATTTAAATGAGAAATAAGGCTAGAAGAGGATAAATGAATTAATTAAATAAATAAATATTTATTTAATTAATAGAAGAATTAAGCTTAGATAATTAAATAAATAAAAATAAAATATTTATTTAATTAGACTGGACAATTTTGGGTGTCTACAGCATCGACTACAACATCATTAACAACATTTTTGTTTCTAGTCCAAAATCTGGACTTGTCTAAGTTGTTATTATATTTATTTCTATAGGTGTTATTGCTTGACGAACTAACACCTTCCTTGGAAAACTTCAAGGTCCCTTTCTTGATGGAGGCTTCCTCTACTTGGATGCCATTCTCGATCAGCTTTGCAAAAGTAGGTAGACATTGTAGTTTGAGTTGATAACTCATTTCACCATTTAAATTGTCTATGAAGATTTCCATTTTTTCCTTTTCAGGTACATCTCGTGGGTACCTTGAGACCATATGTCTCCATCGTTGTAAGAACACCATGAATCTTTCATTGTTCTTTTGCTTCGTATTGCATATGTTAAGCATGGTGATCTCATTTTAGATATTGTAGGAGTACTGTGTAATAAATTTATTCACCAACTCATCGAATGATCTGATGGGAGGTGTGAGTTTTGACAACCACTCCATTGTTTTCCCTCCCAAACTTCTTGGGAATAGCCTCATCATGTATGTATTGTTATGAGAAAACTCCAAGCTCATAGTACAGAATTCGCTGAAGTGATCACGGGGGTCACTCATACCATTGTATTTATCATACTTTGGTATATCTGAATATGGCGGGAAGGTATCATGTTTAGCCTCCTATCAAAAGGGTAAGGACAAATTTCCTCCAAAGAATACCTCGTCGTAGACCCTTGTTTCATATCTTGCATTTTTCATTGGAGTGCTTGAAGTTGTTGCGTAATGTTAGCTAAGGGAACATTTTCTTCATTGGACCTTCAATGACGGGCATCCCCTTGTTTACTATTATCGTCATGATCACGCGTATTGTCTTGGTTGTGGGCATTGTCTTGGGTGTCATCTCCTCTTAAGTGTTATTTATTTTGAGTGTTGAATGTGTAGGCCCTTGGACTTGTTCTTGGGATTATTTCATTTCTTGAATTTTTTGTCAAAATCCTCAGGCAACCTGACTCCTTTGCTATTTAGTATGAGGATGTATTTTTTTTTGTCTGCTTCTATAAGCTTTTACATTAGATTTTGGAACGCGACGCTTTGTTGGCATTGTTGGACGAGTTCCTCGGTGATCTCCTCTTCCTCCATATTTGTGTATTCGTCAAAAGGGTTGGATCCCCTAGGACTCGTGCTAGATTCCAGTTGTGGATCCAATTATTTGCCATTTCAAGATCGAGTGCCAGCAGGCATCAATATATTTCTACAGTAGTGAATTCCTCCTCTTCTAACGGGGTTCTTGGTGGGGTTGGTGGCTTAGGCCGAGCCTCATTGTAAGTGATGCAAATTCTTGTAAAGAAGGCAGGATTGATCTTTCCCCCTTTGTTAAGGCGTTGATTGAATGCTGCCTTTTGAGTGTAAGCCCTACTTCTCAAAGGCTCTTTGTCAAACTCGTTGATTTTTCCTTGGAGATACAATCGCATATGACACAAGAAAATGCAATGTGATGCAAAGAGTTGACGGTTGATGTAGAGAAACTTTCTCCTCTTGATAAGTGCCCTAGGACTAGGTTGTCTCTTCTTCAACGTAGTCTTTTGACGAAGACTTCTTCTTCTCAAAATATAGGGAGTGGTCATACAAATGATCTAAGAGTGTCAATGTTGATGGTTGATATGGATACTTCATCTTGAATACTCAAGCTTACTAAGTCGAATAGAGGGTCTGTTCGATAGGCCCCTATGACAAAGTGCGTCAAATGATATAGATAAAGTCTCCCGATATGGAAACTTGATTTGACTAACTTGAATACCTAGCTAGGTATTATTGTTGAGATAGTTGGAGATATTTTTGCCTTTCTCTAGAAATTGACCCAAAGTGAATTGCTTCACAATTGGGTAGTTACCTTCGAAGATATATGGTGAGTAATCTTGGGGGCAGATTCTTTCCCACCCTTGCACTATGATATTGCCAATGTATGACAACTGACTCAACTCAAAGCTTCTACTTCTATGGTTCATAGTGAAGATTTTATTTGGCACGAAAAATTATAAACTCAATTAAGAGGCTTCCCAACTTTTAGAACAAAGGCTTTTTCGCATCACAAGGATACTACTAGGGGAAGGCTATCAAATACACACTTTTTTTGGAGGGGATTTTCATCAGCCTCTACATTTGATTATAGTGGGTTGGTAAACTTGGCAATAAAGTCGTTGCCCACTTGGGTCATACCCTTCTCACTAGCCCCCTCAAGGCTTCAGGAAGGCAGGCCCTCTAAAGGTTTTAAATACTTGAAAGTACATAAAGCATGAAAACAGTGGGTTTGGATTTTTGGTCATCCAATTAAGGGGAGAGCATATACCTACCACCCAAGACAAAGCATACAATGTTTTTTTTACCTTTCAAATCAATTATTTTCCAAGTCCTTAATTGGAGATGTTGCTCCAATAAAACATGGTGTTCATTTTAGTCCCACATAGAAATTATTTTCTAACTTAGGAAAGTGAAATCTAGGTCAACAAAATGAAAGCACGTTGCTATAAAGTAAATTGATTTTGCAAAAAGGGACAAGTTGATTGTTCTTTTAAATTGCAAATAAAAGGTTGATTGTGAATTTTACCTTTGCAAGAAATGAAAGTTTGCTTGTTCTTTTTAAACACCAAATGAAGTGTTTTTCCCTAACTTGCAAGAAAGAAAAAGTGTGATTTTGTTTGTTCTTTTTACCTTTGCAATGAGGTTCTTTTTAAGACCAAAGAAAAATGTGGTTTATTTTAAGCCCAAAAGAAATGTGAAGTTCTTTTCAATCCAAAGGAAAATGAGTTCTTCTTAGTCCAACTTGAAAATCTAGAAAGAAATCCTAATCCCTAATTCTAACTCCTCCAACCTGCAAGAAATGATTAGTAACTTGCAAGGAAAAGAAGTTAGTGAAAAATCAAATCTTTTGGTGGGCTTACACAAACCTAAATTCCAACCCAGGTTACAATTTTCTGCCTCTTCCTCAGATGCGCTAAAAAAGAGATCATATGCGCTAAAATAACTGTCAAATGTGCTAAAATAACTATCAAATGAGCTACAAGAGTGATCAAATGCACTAAAGAAATCTACAAGTGCGCTAAAATAACTGTGAAATGCGCTGCAAGAGTGATCAGATGCACGAGAAGAATTGTCATATGTGCTACTTGAAGGCACATATGCGTCAAAACAGAGGTTATATGCGCTAAACTGCGGTTGAAATTTTTGGGTGTGAATCTTGTGAAAAAAATATTAGAAATTTTAAAATTTTAGGGGTCTAGCCCCACGGTGGGCGCCAAAAATGTGTGCTAGAAATGTGGGATCATCCTGCAATAGAAGAAAACACCTCAAATACACACATGAAACATTGCATTAGAGTTAGTAATCACAAAAACATGTTAGTGAACCAAAAACTCTTAAAATAGTTCCATGCTCCTCTATCCCTAAAGATCCTTAAGATTCAAGATGGCCCTCACTTGGAAGAGCACTTGATCTCTTGGTTTTCAACCCAGAGAATGAGATTTAAATGATGATTCTAGGATCAAAATGAATGCAACTAAGATCCCAGTGAATGCTAAGATGATGATAGGAATGAAAGCTAAGGATGCAAGATGAAAAGCTAGTTATGATTTCAAGATGGTGGAGATGATATGAGGCTAAGTTAATTCCAAATTGAATATTATGAGGAGCTAATTAAGCTAGATGAAGATGAAAAAGTATGTAATTGATATGCAGTTTATGCTAAATGATCTAAAACATAATGCAATTAAGCTAAATGCTATGATGCTAATGCTAGAAGACTTAGATGCTTGAAAATGACAAATGAGCTCCTTGATAACCTACAAAATGACTATAATTTGGATGCATAAGATTGGGATCGTTGAATTGAAGAAATGAGCTCTATTTATAGACAAAATAGATAAATGGATGGTTGAGATTGAGTAATCTCAACAAGTCCTAGTATTGAAAGTTATCAGTCCATGCGAGAGATTCAATCCAATCCCAAGTTGACAATGTCACCTTGAGAGGGCTTGAGAGGATGCTAAACAAGCATTAGATGCTAACCAATAAATTAGGGATAACCTCAAGGAGTGACATCATTGGATAATGTCATTAACTAGGGAGGAATGTTATTACCCAAGAGGTAAACTCTTGTGCAACATGGGAAAATGGTTAAAGGGATAACCATCATGGCTAAGGGGTGTGGGCTTGTAAGAGGCATTAAATGCCTTTTGAAGACTTTGGAGGCTAACTTGCCTAAAGAGGATAACCACTAGTGGTTTATGTAAGAGCCTTACATGTTTGGAAGACTCAACAAGTTAACTTGTTGAAATAGATAAAGTCTTAAATGCATTTTGAAGACTTCCTTCCAAATTTGGAGAAGTGACTCCCCCAAATTTAGGGAAAGGACATGATTAGGAGATTAGACATGATTAGGATGGGATTAGGAGGTTTCTAGAAGGATGATTTGGGGAATAATGGAAAATGTAGGATTTTGCAAGTGGGTGAGGAAAATAGATATTTTAGCAAATTAAAATGGTTTAATTTAGCCAAAAGGGATGCAACTTGCATTTGTAGGATTTTGCAAGTGGGGGAATTATTCAGAAATAAATAATGATTTATTTATTTGCAAAGGGGATTTTCAATTAAATGTGAATTTAATCAAAAGGGGTAAAATGGATTTTAATTAAAAAAAAAAGATTTTTTCAATCAAATGGATAAGGGTACTTAATCAAACCTTAGTTTAATTAATAGGTTAGGCTAGAAGAAGGAGATTTAATTGAATCTTTAATTTGATTAAAAGGTCAATTAGAAGGATAGGAATATTAATTAAATCTTAATTTAATTAATTGGAACAATTAGGGATAATTAAATGAATAAAATTCACTTAATTCATTGTGCAACTTTTAGGTGTCTACAAATGGCTCTGTATCAAATTCTACTCATTATAAGTTGAGTTTTGGCCTCATATAGACGTCCTGACTTGGACCCTACAACCAATATATTTCTTGACAGAGGTTTGACTCTGTTTAAAATAGCTACAACCTTTTTTCTTGTTTGCTTTCCCTACTTCCTACTATCATAATACATGTATAACAATATGATAAAGACAGGGCCTTTAAAATTCTGATTTTTTCCATTGTCAAAGAAGTCAAAATTTTAAAGGAGCCATCATTTATCATATTGTTGTGCATGTATTATGATGCAAGAAATAAAAAAGGATGTAGTTACTTTTAACAATCAAAACCTCTTTCAAAAGACAATGTCTATCTAGATAGAATCATTGTGATTAGACATTTATTTGCTATTTATTAATTAAATTAAAAGTCACAACACAACTTATTTTTAATTTTAAATTTAATTAATAAATAGTAAATGAATGTCTAATCATAGCCGTTATGTCTCTTGGGTAGCCATTTCACTCCAAAAAGTATAAGGTGCTAAAACTCCATGTTGACTTTTGATTCTCCACACTTCATACTTAACATAGTTAGTGACATAAAGAAAATACCCAACTTCCATTCATTTTGTTTGACCTCTTTTAAGTAGATGAAGATCATTGCAAGGCCCCGAGAGATGACCTCCAAAGGTAGACAACGACACAACCTTTTAAATATATTCCATTGGAACCTTACAATACCTTCTTTATTACCTCATGTAATTCAAAATGGTTCACTCTATTCCTTTGACTTCATGTTCACTCCTGACCCGCTCAAATCCCTCGTGGTTGGTAAAAAGAAGGTCAAATATCTATGTGGCTTGGTGAGGTGGCCCCACATAGATAGTAGTGGTAGTTATATCTCTAACATACCATGTGTTCCTTAAATGCAATTCCAAACCTATGACCAATAGATATTCCACACCTCACATGAAAAGCCAATTATTTCTTAAAAGATATTTTAAAAATCCTAATGCCCTCCTTACAACTACAACCTAGACTTCTTGGAGATGGTGACCAAATAATAGTAATGGAAATAACTTGCCAAACTTCCCAAAAATAAAAATCTTTAAATCAACTCAATTCACTTCACCATCAAAATGTAATCATTCAAAACGAAGTGAGAGTTTTCATCTCCATTTCAAAATTCTTGCAATGCACTAACGATCCTTAGATGAGATTGCTTTACCAAATAGAAGGGTTATTATCCTCAAATCCAAAAACCTAAGGGTTTCTATCCTTTGGGACAAAGAAGAACAACTTACATTCTTTTGAAAATAAAATTTCAAATAAGCATTCTCATCTCATTACGCAACTTCTCACTTTATAAATTTTCCCGGTTGATTTTCACATCTTTTTCCACCATGAGAAGCTTTTAAAAAGAATAATAAAATATTATTTACAATTTATTTATTAAAAAAGTGTTATTTTGGAGAAATTAATATACTAAATTATTTTGACTGCTCAAAAAAGGGACATGACATAAAATAAGGTCATTAAGAATTTTCTTTGGTATTCCCTTTATTCCATCCTTTCCTACCAACCAAGAGTATTGTTCCTCAAACAAAAAATCTACAAAAGGAAACTTTTCTTTTGAGATTTTTGGAAAGCTAAATTGTGTCTTCTTCAATTTATCTAGTATTACTTGTTAGGCCTTTCAATAGGTTGCATATGAGTTATATGTTTGCATAAATTTGTACAATTCCCATCAAGTTGGCTATATAACTAGCTCCGATACCACTATAATATGCTAAGCTATGATTTTATACAAATAAATATCAACATGGGAAGGTCTTTAATTTGTGGTGAATTTTATAGAAAACATGTTAATAACAAAATAAAGTAAGTGGGATATACATATAATTTAATCAACTTTACTATCATTTATTACACATGTAACATGATTAATGATAAACTCATTACATCAATTAATAGGAGTCTTTTGACCTAACAAGATTGAATCATACATTAAATCTTTGTTGGTTGTTACTACTAGACCTGTCTCACTGTTATTGTGAATGTTGAAATGGCATTAGGATTATCGTTCAATTAACAAACGTGTCCAACATTTAGGTGGAAATCTCCTTATAGCTACCATAGATAGAAAATAACTCCAAAATTCTCAAACAACAATCGTGACCTCTTTTTACATTCTTACTATCATGTACCACTTTCCATGTAAGGTATCATACATAATGTTGTCCCAAAAGTTTTCATAAATAATTCTAAGTGATGATGGCAATGATAGGGTGCAAGGATTGAATACCCTACCAAATGTATATAATTATTATCTAAATGGGTAGTAAGGACACCCAAATACCTTTCCTATTGGTTAAAAACAAGGTGAGAAAAGCTTGCAATATTAACATATGTATGTGATTGCAAATTTAAAATTAAGATAACCAAATATGAAATATGTACGTGATTGCACATTCAACACGAATAGAAAAATTAGCAAACCATGGACACCAAATTTACATGGAAAAACCCTTCTAGGAAAAAACTCCACACTAAAAAGAGGGCAAATATATTATTAATCTTCACAATAATACATACAACAATACACTTCACTTCTCTTCACCTTGGTAGCTCTTTGTTACCTACAAGAACCCAACATCATGACACTACCATCGCATGGCTTCAATTTATAGAAAGGAAAACTATTGTGGTATCCCAAAACAAGAGGCAATAGACTACTTGAAAAAAACCCATGCCTAGGCTAATGGATAGCCAACATACATGATAATAAAATAAAATATTGCACATGGCTCCAACATGGACACCTAACCCATAGCCACTCAAATCTTTCACTTCCCAGATGCTCAATAACTCCCTGAAGACTCTTTAGATCACCCAACAAAACTACAAACAACCTTTCACCTTCCAAACTTGGGCACCCAAACCATGACCCTTCACATTCTCCAAAGTGGATACCTATGAGGTATCTTTGTCCATTTTGTCTTATCTACATCACTGACACATGTTCACCTCAATTAAAATTTGGCATATAATACACAAATTAATTTTTGTAGGTCTCATGTCCTTGGGAACACTTTCCAAGGAACATAGAAACATATGAATGATATGATCACAAAGTTAATGTCACCTTATCCTACTACTATTTGTTGCTATGTCCTCTTCCAACTCTCATTCTACCTACATGTCAACTTTTCTTTAAATAACACTCTCTTATACTACCTCACGCCAACCTCTCTTGGTTGCAATTGTGTGGAAGTTATCATTCTCAAATGGTGCAACCAAGATATTCTTTAAAGAGAGAAATTCAAAAATTGTAGATGCTAACAACTTGCTTATACTCTTCAAGCCTCTATTCTCAAATAAACAAATAAACATTTCCAAGCTAATCAATTTGAAATCTCA
Organism: Cryptomeria japonica; assembly: GCF_030272615.1. Taxonomy (NCBI): domain Eukaryota; kingdom Viridiplantae; phylum Streptophyta; class Pinopsida; order Cupressales; family Cupressaceae; genus Cryptomeria; species Cryptomeria japonica. The sequence continues at coordinate 333,511,251 of NC_081412.1, forward strand.
TACTTGCAACACATTTATCAAATATAAAAAAGAACATCAATAGTTTAAATCACATATGAATCTTGTGTAAATCCACCTATAGATTGGCTAGGAGGGTTTTTATCCTCTAAACCAATTTTGAGATAAAATTTTCACCTTAATTTGTAAAAGGAAAATGTACTCCTTTAAAAAAAATACTATATTATTCATTTTCTCACCTTAGAGACTTTAATAGTTAACTTTATATTTTGAATTCTCATAAAAACACTTTTCAATTTTACCATTCACCTTTTTATAATAAAATAATTTATTAAATAAAAATCATTGAACATTAATTTAATTAATTACTTATACTCTTTTCCCTTCCAACTAACCCATGGGAATTATAATAAGCTAAGGATGCTTGTCTATGCTTATGCTACAAATTGGACATTACATATTTTCATTAAGAAAACATGCTTCACTTCCCTTAATTTAGCTTTATACTCTTCCACGTTGATTTGATTTTTGTATCATTATATTAGACCTCAACTAGGTTTACTTCCATCTTGCTAGATCTTTTGGTCAACTCCTCTAACTTCAAAGATACATGGTAGATGTGAAAGGAAACTTGCATCCATACATATGACAATTTCTATATAACTCAATTGATAAATCAACAATATAAACACTTAGAATCCACATGCAAAAAATAGACAACATACCCATCAAAGTTGACACAAGATATACCCTAGAAAAACCTGCATGAGGGAAAAACACAACTTCCAAAAGTGTCCACCATCCATGTATTATTTAGCAATGCAACATTACAATACATCCATGAAAGTCTTTGAAACCCCAACCATCAACAAGCACTCCATGTGAACAAGCATGTAACCACACATCTCATGTCATGCTTCCAACTTTCACAAATGCTTCCAAATAGACACAAGATCCGACAAAACCACCAGGTGGTATTACATCAAAACCATGTGCTAATACCATGGGTTAACAACCCACTGACCCCACATCTAAAATTGGATATTTTATTAATTTACTTTCCCCATTATTAAATAAATACAATATAATATCCCAATGTTACAATAAAACTCATCAAGTGGTCTCAAAAATGTTTCTAAGGAATCTCTACATGTTATACGTCCATGCGCAACATAAAATAAATAAATGTTACAATACACATCCATGAGAAATTCACATAATAAATAAATATTATAATTATACATTATTATGCAAGGTGTACAACACCTATTTTCCCAACATTCTCCCACTTGTTGTATACATTGCATATGGGGCAATAAGTAACCACAATCATGAATAAGGGAATAATCCCTCTATCACATATATCATCATGAAATCAAAGTGCTCCATGAGCTCCATCGAGATACCTACAACAAGAAACAAAGTGGCTACCATCTCATACATGTATGCTCTCACCCTCCACTATGTCACTGCTATTGGACATATAAAAGGCAATCCAAAGAGAAAGCCACGCAATCTGTCACAAAATATAAGTCTTGCCTCAATTGATATCCCAAAAACAAATACTCAATCCAAAGGTATTGAATGTAACGGTAGTTGTCGAGAACCAATAACCATAGCTGAAATAGCACCCACAACAAGTGCTAACACATCCAACTATCCATACCTCCAAGGTATACATATCAAGTGAATCACATATCATCAACATATACAACCCATAACATGTAGTCATAAGCTCCAAGTATCATACCTATCACATACACACCTAGAAACTCCCATTGCATAGGTAAAGTGTAACCATAACCATGTAGCATCAAGGAACATCCACATCAAAATGCATAACATGTAAACCAATAACCTGCAAATACAACTCTCACCACAAGTCTTCAATACTCCCCCATGTTCTCCACAACCAACAAAAGAAAGAGATAAAGGAACCTCCATGTCATCTCCCACATGACAATGTTCACATGAACACAAAATAGTGAACACAGCTCCAGACAATATCAAATCTAATGTAATGTGAAACTGAACATCCAGGAAGATAACCAAGACCAAAGAGAGAAACACTACAAATCAAAACCTATAGCGTGTCCTTCTACTTACACCTCTAAATGCCAACTATATCAAGCATGATCTCTTCCATAAAACCTCAAATAAAAAACCATATCAATACCCAAACCCGTTCAGTCCTATGGACTAGACAAACATACATATCATGTAATCAACATGGATGTAAGCCTCCCATAACCAAGAAGATCAAACCAAAACCATTCCCAATCTTGAGAAATAAGCCCAATACCATCTTGTCATGCCCAAAATATAAACATCTAATAAACATTACACAACCTATTTATTCCACTCCAAACTTATCTATTTTACAATTAAAAAAATTTAAGCATGACACGATAGTACTAAAAGCAATAGTATCAATCGACATGTGACCATCTCAAGCAAGAATAAATGATAAAACAATAACATAAAGTTGCTTTTACTTTACATCATAATCTACCCTTTTCTTACCCAATTTGTTCTCTCATTCCAAGAAAATGCAGCTGTCATGAGAATATCAATCTCACCACAGGCTCGCAGAGAATGGATTTGTTGAAAAAGCTTTAGAAACTTCCAAGCAAATGCAGTTGGCACTGTAAACCCGAATTCACAAACTTAAGCCTACATCTTCTCTACTTTTGTGGTGAGATGGGAGGTTTGGGGATTCAACAACTTCGCCCACCATCCTCCATGCTCGTAATGAAATGGAACCTTTTGAAACAAGGTATAAACATCCATGCAAGCACAAAAATGCTGTGCTAGATAAGGAATGTGAACTATTGATCAGAATGCTTCAAAGGGATGACGTCTCCTGAAATGCAGTCCCGTCCCATTTCTTTTAAATAAAAAAGGAGTTGGAAACACAAAGCTAGGACGATAGTTGTACTTGTCATAATCACGCAGGAGAGCACGTCTTCAATATCGTTGCTGCACAATTCTTTCTTCTTTTCCAGTCATACCCATCACCTCGAACCTCGAATTAATATTCTACTAACTCATGGCGCACTGCTCTGCCCATATAGATATTTGTTGTGGAGAAATCAATTATATATATCATAAAGGGACATAGTATTACATTACAAATCTTTCCTTCTCCTATTCATAATTTGGAACATTATTGTTTTGACTTTTCTCTTAGCTTTGAATTTGCTCTTTATTTATGTCCCTAAAAGTATCAAGAAAATAACGCTTACCCATTCACATTAAACTATAGCAACAAATACATAGTGACGTGCACAAATACATGATGTAATTTTACGGATTTAATTTGACCTTACTTTTACGTTTTAGAGTGTTGTTTAAATGTTTAAAGAGTGCAAGGTTAACATATCGTTCCCATTCACTGGCTCTCTACAAAAGCAAAATATTTTGTATCATTTGAATGTTTTGAGGGTTCAAGGTTAATTAGGTCCTTTGTTATAATTATTAAGATGTTTAATATGATGCATCATGCGTCAATTCTAATGTCAAAGACAAATTGAATATGGTTTGATGCATAATAGTTATATGACTATAAAATATAAGTCACTATATTATATTATATTAATAGAAAAAATTACTATCTATGAAATCCAAGTTTTATGAATCATTTAAAGTGGTTCTTAATGATGGATCACAAAGTGCATTACAGGTGTGATATATAAAAAATAGAGATATAGAACATATATTATTTAGGCATTTGTTCCTTACTACAAGTTGCACAAGGATGCTTACTTGTCTAGAATATGATATTGTAGCAATTATCAATTAAAGAAGCCCCAACTTCAATTGAAATATATATGACTACAAGACAAGAAAGCATGTTTCTCATCCTTTGCATCTTGACTACCTCAATGCTATAGCTTAGTAACCATCTAATAACCTATCAACTCCAAAGATATTTAATTCTTTAAAGTTTTAGATTATCAATTATTACACTATGCATTTTGGTAATTGTTATTTAGCAATTCCTCATGTCATCTTGCAACAATAACTTAGATCTAGTGTTAATAATAATCAAATCATAAAATACCAACTTGCAATAAAATGCGAATATTAATATCACCCTCATTTCTTTATATCTTAATTTTATTTTTATGTATAATATTCCTTAATGGTAGCAAGGAAGCTACGAAATATCCACACCCCTATCCATAAAGTTCCACTCCAATATAGTATTACATCTATCATTAATAATATTAATACTTCCCATAACCTTAACCATGCCTCCACTTTCTATTGGTGAAATTTATAATATATTATTAAAGTCTACAAGGATATAGATAAAGTCATCCTACTAATTCAAACCGACTCACTCTCTTTTGCCATTATTGGTACACTTCCCATTAATGGTATTAACATAGATACCAAGCTCAATTGTTTTAATGGTACTCATCATAAAGATGTTAGAATTCCCAACTCTAGAAAAGTTAGTAAGATAGTTATTTGTATTAAAATCTATAATGTGGAGGCAATGGTATTATTTGCATTGTGTTAAATTTGAAACCATCTTTATTCTACTTACCTATAAGCATTTCATAAGATTTTAAAAATGATAAAAGGGCAATTCCAACACATATTGTGATAAACTAAAAAAATGTGTATTTCCTATTCTTAGTCTTCTTTCAAGGTAATAGAGCAAGGTAAATAAGAAAGCTACTCACCTCATTTCCATGAGGCTTGTTTTCTACCATTCACTTCTCTCAAATCTAAGATAGGATCACATCTAGTAAAAAATCATCACTACAACATAGCATCTAGCCAAAGAAGCATGAACTTTTAGTCATCATATAAACAAAGCATCTCCATCTACTATAGGTAAAAGAACCATACTTTATCCTTTTATGTCTTTGTTCATTCTATGTTAATATTGAATATCAACTAAACCACATTGCATTTTCAATTTTGCGTTGTATAAAAGATTCTCAACATAAGACTATTCTACGTGAGCAACAATCATAATAAGGTTTAACCATAAAACAAATATTTTTTCCATCGTACTTGAGAAAAGATCCTTGAAGTAGCATCAAAATATAAAACATCCATGTCTAGTTAGAGATGGGCCTCACATATCTCTTAAAATCAATATCAATGAATTTCATCATAATAACAACTCAAATGCACAAGGAGATAACCAATGCCAAACATCTTTCAAACTAAATCCTCTAGAACTAACCATCTATCCATAGCTCAAGATCCATATCTATGAAAGATAAGCATAAATATAATGCACCTGAAAGGAACAATGGGCAATACTTCTCAAGGAGTAAACTATCGAGTAGACCAAGAGTGGGGAATGAGAATGCTCATCAATCTATCCAAGTCATCATGACTCACACTAAGAACAATCTCCTCTCAAGTCCATACCAAATGAATGCTCCTCAGAATTCTTGTTGAAACCATCAACCATCTCAACACATCTATAATCATAAGAGAATACCAACATCACCTACATCTCCATGTATCCATGAGTACCTATAACCAATCAATCCATGCCAAACTCCAAATGCAATGTAGCACCACCATGAAGTAATCAAGAAAATGATCATGTACCCAATACAAAGAGTTACCAAGATCAATGTCAAAGATCCAACCGCAAAATCAAGAACATAAACATGACAACATGATCTAACCATCCCCTCCAAGGAGATAACATGCTCCATATGAACATATCAAATAACCATATCATGCCAAAACTCTAATATAGAATCAAGAGTGCACCATGACATAATATCAACCATCCTATCAAACAATGGTAACATGTAAAATGAAGGATAAACCACACCTCAACCAAGAACTCTATGAGTCCTCCAAGATGTCCACATCCTCAAATATCATGAAGATCACCATCTCCTACCAGTGTACCCACAAATGTGAAAGACCCTTCTGCAACAACAAGATCTAAGGCATCCTCCAAACATCTACACACTAAGAAGACCATCCACCATCCAATGGTGAATACACATCACTGCCGCAAGCTCCCACTAAACCATGATACTGAATTCTTCATAGCATTATGATAATCATCTCCTAAATGAAGATCATCCAAGTCTACACACATACAACCTAAATGTCAATAACATCAAGTGTAACCATGAAGATAGATACAACTGCCAACATTAAACCACAAATCAAGAATCACTCCTACACCACCAACTCATCACTGTCAAAATCTCCCAATGAAAAGTGTAACCAATGAATAACTAGGTTATCATGACATCGTGATAAACCACATGCTACAAGTCCCAACACCAACTATCCAGGTACTATAAAGATCATTCATGCTCTCATCCCAAAGCAAACATAGCAATGCGCAAATGACCACAAACAAGGCCAACTAACAACATCTACATCAACAATGAATCAATCACATGGATATAGACAATTCACATCGAGTCATCCCACTACAAGTGAATGGGTAGCTAATCCACAACCTACATAACTTAAAGATCTAATCAATGAAACATGCAAAATCATCATTGCATTAGTAACCTACAAATTGAGATATCAAAGAGAATAATCTTGTAGACCAAATGACTCAAACATCAAATCAACATTGAATCCGATTTGCCAAAGATGTCTACAAACAAGTACCATAGTCGAGGAACCAAATAAGCATCCAAGAGATAATAAAAAACCTCTAGGTAACTTCAAACCGAATCACCACCAAATCACCACAAACACGACTATATCGCGTCAATACAAAACATGTACCTACATAACCATGACACCATAGTCATCACCAACATTGTACCTATATCCAATTATCACTCGTACAAGACTCTTAGTCTCAAAATGTCCTCAAAATGAGAACCTGTGTACTTGTTACCATCAAAGTCCAACTCAATATAATAATCAACTATAGCATCATAAATATTTCATTAAAACATGTATTCCCTCAAGGTTTCACCTCTTAACTCATCTGGATGCTCACACAATCACACCCCAAATCTTAGGCACCTACAAGTGATCAACCAAGTACACAACTCTTCATACTCATAATATTGATAAAATAACAACACCACTATCTATTAGACAAAACACACTCTCCAATGCCTATTTGAAATAAAAAAATCCAATTATGTATGCAAAAGTTATGACCAAAACTGTCCAATGGAGAACATCTGGCTTTCAAACCCCAAAAACATATCAAAATACCAAAATCAAGGAACCAAACCTATACCACAGTGTAGTGCTTAGAACTATCTTTCCAATGAGTATAAGAAGTCAAAAAAAAGACTATCTAGGTAAAAGTTATGTCTATTTGAAAAAATAGGAAGTTTGCCTCTATGCACTTACAATTTTCATTTTAATTCAAAAATTAACAATAATACCATATGGGATCTAAACACTCAATACATTTTTTTAAAACCTTTGTGAGTGTGGTGTGGGCCATTTAAAAGTTAAGTTTTTAATTTTATTAACTTAGGTGGTTTTAAAGTTTATAAGAATGAATTTTTCAAATAAACTTCTGGGTGGTAAGTATTGTGAACCCGACCCAAACTTAAAATAAGTTTAATAACAAAATTTGAACAGGGCACAAGCGAAAATATTATAAACTATCAAAGCCAACCAAATGACAATGTCACAAGATAAGTGAGAGGATAGACAGTGGATGACATAGGAGTGGGGTCTGTGGAACCCCCAACTATTTTTTATTTTATTTTATTTTATTTTTGTAGGGGGATTTTATAATGTGACAGATTTTTAATAATTTCATTTTTCTGCAAAGTGTTAGACGAAATTTGATAACTGTCAAGTTGTGAGATCCAATTTTCTTTTTTTGCATTTTTTTTCAAGTGTGGTCAAAAGGGGTCAAATTATATATAAAAAATCATCTCTTGGCCAACTTGAATTCATTCATGAGGTCTGTTTTGTTCCACAAAGTCGAATATAAAATATCACCTACAAAACCCCCATGTGAATGCAAAGCCAAGAAACCCATTTGATCTAATATTTTTCTAATCCCAAATTCTCGAACAACCCATCATAACACAAACCCAAAACCCTCAGATCTGCAATAAACAGCTTGTAAAATCCTCATATCTTGTCTTGTCTTGTCTTTTATTCTTACATACATTCATGGATTCAACACTTAAGTTATACAATTAAAACCATAGCTCTGATACCACTTGAAAGAAAACTTACAGTCATACACATGATAGTTTCCACATAACTCAATTGATAAATCAACAATATAAACACTTAAAATCCACATGTACAGAATAGACAACATACCCATAAAAGTTGACACAAGATATACCCTAGAAAAACCCTTCTGAGGGAAAAACCCAACCTCCAAAAGTGTTCATCATCTATGTATTATTCAAAAATACAACATTACAATATATCCATGAAAGCTTTTGAAACCCCATCCATCAACAAGAACTCTATGTGAACAAGCATGTAACCACACGTCCTATGCCATGCTTCCAACCTCCACAAATGTTAAACCTGGCCACTTACAAACAATTACCCTTGTGGTGGCTTTTACAGACACAAGCTTCCACAAAACCACCAAGCGGAATGTGCTACAAAATTATGTGCTAACAATCCACTGATCTCACATCTAATATTGGATACTTTATTTAATTTACTTTCTCCAATATTAAACAAATACAATATAATATCCCAATGTTATAATACAACTCATCAAATGGTCTTGAGAATGTTTTTAAGGAACTTCTACATGTTATACGTCCATGTGCAACATAAAATAAATAAATGTTACATTACACATCCAAAACAAACTCGCATAATAAATATATATTGCAATTATAAACATTAGTATGCAAGTTGTACAACACATATTTTTCCAATAACATGGTGTCATCACGTATTGCATTTGGTGGGCTTTTATATTAAGGTATATGGCCACACACAAAAGAACTACAAAGGAGTGGAAATAAAATGGAGTGTTCAACTTGGAAGGATATTTGGATCAATTGCATTGAGATACTAAACATGAGCACCTTGAGTAACTTGTTTGAAGAAGAAAGATAGAAAATGTTGTCAATTTCTTGATCAAGGTATATAGTAGAAGATCCAAGATATAGAAGGAAAAATAAATAAAGTAGGTGTGGTGTCACCAGGCTTTTCCACCATAGGCTTTTCGTGCTTATGTATTTTGTTGGCTATCCATGAGTCCCATAGGCCATTTGGCCTCATGAACATTATTAAAAACAAACGTTCATTCATTCAATGCACTTGGGGAATCATATGCAATGTTTTACAATCAACGCTATTCATTGATATTAATGATGAAGTTGAGATAAAGTTTAGACAAGTCTTTCATTCCTTGATAATAAGTCCTATTGAGAGATTGGTGCAGCAAACATTAATTCAGTTAAGTGTAAGATCCCAAGTTACCAAAGATAATGTCATAGATAACAATTAAAAGGGAATTAATAAAATGGCATGGATTACTTACTCAAAAATCCTACCATATAGTGATGTGCATAGAAATGCCACTTTCATATTTTCCTTATATTAAAAGGTTGATTTGAAATCAACAAATATTAAAAGAAACACTTTAGGTTTGTTTTTTAAGAGACAATTCAATAAGGTCTTACATAAATTTGTCATAAGAAATCAAAGACAAAAAAAAAAAAACTTAATCAGTATATAAAATGATGAACCCAACAAAAATAATAGAATTCATGCTATTTCAAAATATTTGTGCTACAAAAATCGAACATATAATGATGTGACGTTGCAAAATAATCATTCAGAGACTGCACAATGTATGACGAAGATACCCACTGTTGGAGAATGCAACGACATTCCACAAGTAGATATTCTAATTGTTTAATTGAGGAAAACAAGTCCATGTGCTCAAACATATTTCATTTTGTCACATAAAAAAGAAACTTACCTAGATTTTGTTCAATCTCTCTCTCTCTCTCTCTCTCTCTCTCTCTCTCTCTCTCTCTCTCTCTCTCTCACACACACACACACACACACACACACACACACACAAATTTTTATTGTGGTTCATTACTAAGACTACATCCACTTTCAAAGCAGGGGACTCTCTCTCTTTATTAAAAACTGTTACAACACATCATACATAGAAGCTCTGTGCATTAGAAAATATATTTGTCCATCTACACCCGATCTCCAAACAAAAGAACAAAAATAAGATATCATCGATGTAGGAAGATCAGGGGTCATCAATGGAAGACATAAGACCAAGTGGCAGTAATTACAGCTAAAGAAAAATGGCTATGCTAATTGGGCTTCACACGTACCAACAAATCTCACTTGAAGACCAATCATTGTAGCAAGAGAGCCGCACAAAGATATCCCCCACTACAACCTTATTGTCAAATTTGGACAATGTCGAGAGAAGCTCTACAAAATTTGAACTTCTCTCTTGGTACTACCTTGGTTAACGGATCAACCGAATTCACCTTCATGTCAATTTTCTCCACTTGCAGCTTACCTTCTTCAAGAACATGTCAATGAAGTGATATCTCAGTTCTATATGCTTGGTCCTATCATAAAAGCGGAATTCTTGGCCAAGTGAATGGCACTATTGTTGTCACAAAACAAAGTGAAAATAGATTGCTTACACCACAAATCTCCTGATAATCGTTGTAACCATATCATCACCTTTGCTCCTTCACTGAGAGCAATGTATTCTACCTCGGTAGAAAAAAGAGCAACAACCTGTTGCAACCATGAAACCCAACTAATTGCAACCCCTGTAAATCTAAACATGTTACTTGTAGTATACCTCCATTTGTCCAAATCTCCAACCATATCCGAATCAACATAACCCCGCAGCTAAGTATCCTTGCTGCCAAAACACAAAACATGATCAGAAGTACCTTTCAAGTACCATAATATCCACTGTATCACCTGCCAATGAGATTTATCCGAGTTGCTCATAAATCTGCTCACAACTCCCACTGCATGAGCAATATTCGGACAGGTACAAACCATGGCATACATGAGACTCCCAACAACTGATGAATACATAACACTTTTTCATTTGTTCTTGATCTTCTTGAGTTTTTGGACACATAGCTGAGGATAAACGAAAGTGATCAATCAATGGAGTACTAATAAACTTAGCATTTGATATATTGAACCTATCCAAGATTTTGGCAATATATTTCTCTTGAGATAATTTGATTTCTCTCTTTCGTCTATGCCTGATTATTGTCATCTCAAGAATCCTCTTTGCTGCCCCTAAATCTTTCATGGCAAAACGTTGAGCTAAATGTCGCTTCAATTCATGAACCATCCTCACACTACTGCCGGTAACCAACATATCATCAACATAAAGCAAAAGTTTAACAAACTCACCATTTGGAAGCTTCTTATAGTAAACACATGGGTCTAATTCACAACGAATAAAGTGTTGCACAGTCATGAAGCTATCAAATTTAAGGTACCACTACCTTGGGGCTTGCTTGAGCCCATACAAACTCCACTTCAATTTGCAATACAAATGTTCTTGACCTTGTTTAATGAAACATTCAGGCTCTTCCTTTTATAGCTCTTCATCAATATCTCCATGAATAAATGTTGTTTTGACATCAAGATCTCATACAACTGCCATGCCCAAATCAACACAAATAGTTGTCATCTTAACAACTGGTGAGAAAATTTCATTGAAATCAATCCCCTATTTCTGATCAAAACATTTCACAACAAATCTGGCCATGTAGCGTTTACGACCTCCATCTGCTTCTTTCAGTCGATACACCCATTTATTCTTGAGGGGTTTCCGATTTAGTTGAAGGGTAACCAAATCCCATGTATCATTTGTCTTCAAAGAATCCATTTCACCTTGCATTGCTTCCATCCATTTCACTAAATTTTCATCTTTACAAGCCCGTTTAAAAGTTGTAGGTTGTAACTAATCGGAGTGCAATAGCTCATAATCATCAATTTTAGATGGACGTCTTTTCACCGTGGTGGATCTCCTGAGTTGAGGACCGTGTTCTTGTAGATTTGTGTCCAAATGTAATCTTTGAAATTGATATTGAATATCTTCTATATTAGATTGGAGATTTCCTCCAATACTCTGCCTTTGCACATCTAAACTACCTTGTTCCTGCACACTACTGCCAACACTCTGCCCGTGAACATCAAAATTTCTCTATTTCCAGCACAGAGCCACCAATACTCTGCCCATGTATACCTCCTTATGGCTACGAGGAGTCAAAAACAAGATGTGTGCAAAGAGAAGAAGTTTGTGCGTGAAAAACTAGAGGCTGTGAGTGAAGTGAGGAAGGTTGTGTGCTACTCCCCAAAGGCGCTGGTAAAGAATGTGTTGCCTGCGTGGCATAGAAGAAAGTTGGGAAGTAACGTTGCAAGGTAGGGAACTAGCGTTGGGAGGCAACACAGTAGTGTTGGGAATAACTTTCGTGTTATTCGTATCGTCAAACAAATCAAGAGGCACATATTCTTTGGGTTGTATTTGTTGTTGCAGTAAACTAGGGAAAATTTTCTCATTAAACACAGCATCCCTCCTGCAAACAAGTTGGTTGGCGGTGCTTTGCATTAAGGATAAATGGGGTTTGAGAATGGCGACCTTTTTGACACCAGCCCATTCTGGAAAGGGCTTTATTGCAATTGGTGGTGATTGTCTGCATGTCGAGGAGGCTATTCCACCTTTGCACCCGTTCTTTCCATGGGGTATGGATGAGGACAGGTAGGTGCAAAGGTCGGCAATGCAGATTGGTATAGGAGAAATCAAAAACTTTCTCTTGAAAATGGAAAACCATAAGCGACAAGAGAACAAAGAGCGGGTAGCGGCTTTGGCGGAATCAAGTGCGCAAGGTGAGCAAAGGAGGAAATGAGGTCATCTTAGGGGTTCGAAGAACAAGGTGCAAAGGAAGGTGGCGGATGGTGCTGGGACCTCAAGTAGCAATAGGAGATGATCAGTGGCTTTGCTCTCTTTCGACCGGTGATGTGCTTTTTGGCTCACGTGGTCTGCTTTGGTTTGTCTGGGGTTTCGGCCTTTTGGGTGGGTGGTTTATTCCTTTTTGATTTGACATGGTTGTTCGTGGGTCTTGGCTGGTTTTGTCTGTTCAGAGGTGGTGGTTATTTTTGTTCATACCCCTGTTGCTAGGCTTTGGCAGGGTTTGCATGGCTGATGTTGACGGCCCCTATACTTTTTTGTAACATTTTGTAATCTTCTTACCTTATTAATAAATGATTATATTTTACCTATCAAATTAAGAAAATGATCTTCAGATTGAATCAATCAGTGTCTTTTTGCCTCATTCATCACTGCTCAGTCATTATTGTTAAGTGGCAATCTGTTCCAATGATCTAATTGGAGTGGGTAATTTTGTAGCATGTCAGAGAACAATAAGAAACATTGTGAACGAGGATTTCTTGCTGTGCCATATATATCATTTCAAAGATTCTTAATAGAAGTTGTACCCAATTTAATTATAATAAATGATAACTGCTTCAAAAGAAATGAAACATGTGCTGGCAGGCAGATTTGAACTTACTGTTGCACAATAGCATGCCAGACGATCATAAAAGTGATTAGGGGTATCCTGACAAGTTTTGGAAAGAATAACACATCTAACTTATGCAATTAAACAAATACAACAGTGCAGACAATTTGATTGTGACTTGTGGTGGATTGATAAACTCCAGGTCCTCTTTGAATAGGGAAAAAAAAAATCTAGTCAATGTATTGCTGCTTGTAGCTCAACATTTTCTTGAGATAAATTCAAGGTAGACTACAGAATTCTTGAGAAAATAATATACACAATGTCACCAACACACCAAGAATAGCTTTGTAACAACTATAGAATGTAGGCAGACCCTTCTACCAACAAAATCTGTTATTTCTTTGATTTGACTCGGTCATAAAGCCACCACAGTGCTTCAATACATTTATAGTTTCACTTGGAAAATGAAAATACAGTTGCACCCTAAGACAAACACATTCCCATTCTCATCCCCATACACTTCATTCTGATAGTTCAAATCAATAACAACTCCATCCACTCCAAACTCAAAACAAATTAAGCCTTTTGATAATTATATGACAAGTCAGTTCCAAAAAGAAGCCCAATATCCTAGTGTGCCAAGGAAAAATGGCATTAGTCTGGACTCTAAACTTACCCAGTCTGTCAAGGATTCTATTAATAACCTTTCACGGGTGTATGTCTTAGTGATCTTGTGCTGATTTAAAAGGAGGAACTTTCTGTTGAAAATTATTATATGCCTAGCAAAATAGTTCAGTAAAAACTTTTCTCACGTTAATAATTTGTGAACCATTATACTCGGAAGGTGGTAATGAAAAACAGCCTAACAAGCGCTAAGTATAATACAGCTACAGTATGGTGATTACATGAGAATGAAGAAAGAAAATAATTATAATAACGTCCACAAGTGACCAATGTTAGTCAACGGGATACAAATGTACATTCAGAACAATAGGGCAGCATAGGGTGAAAAGAACCCTAGGTTCTGAAAAGTAAAATTGGAGAGTGAGACAACTACATCAGAGGACATGGATAAATGGTACATTTAGTTAAAGTTTAGCCCTTTTTGATAAAGTCTTCATCATTCCCTTGGCGATTCTCACAAACCATAATATGTTCATCAATGCCAATATTGGAGGTGCCACAAATAGAAAGTAGAATCCGGCAGGAAAGATAAGTTTGACCTGTTAGAAGAGACAATAAGAGAATCATTTAGGGAATGGAGATATGAATATAACACGTACAAAAGGAATAGTATATTGAATCAGCCGATTGTCATATACCTCATCATAATGCAGGTACATATGTATGAAAAAGTAAATGAACAAAAAAATTCTAGCAGCCTGCAATCACATAAGCCAGCTTAGAGAACTATCAATGTTCAAGCCAATCAATTCAAGGTCTTCTCAGGAAAATGTCCATCACCATTAAAACAAACTGACAATCAAAGACTCAACAAGAAGTTTATAAAAGAAGAACTCACCAGCCAACCAAAGAACATTGCAACTCCATTGATCACATAGACCTTCGAATTTTTCAGTCCTGCAGTGTCCAGATACCTTGAAGCAAAAAATGCAGATTGCAAAGATTAAGTTTTCACTCCAGGGCCACTAGTTTTCCAGAAATTCAAGCTTATAAACAAGTCTGAGTTACCATCTCAGATTTATGCTTGGTGTGGTGCTTTCTGACAAAAGAACCAGATAGATGTAGATTTGCCCATGCCCACTGAATAAGGAGAGGGCAATTGCAGTCATGGATAATAAATGATGCATAACCTGAATAAAATTTTTTTTGGAAAGTCAAGCAAAAGATTGAGCCACTGAGAATTTCAAATTATGCTAAGGTTGTACAGGTAGGCATTACTTACATATTCTATGCCACCCAAAGATGGATAAAACCATATTATCATTCCCAGATCAGAGAGAAAATACCCAGTTGACACCTGTCCATAAAAATAGGATCATTTATATGCAGAAAATTGAACTACTCTCACAGGATGGGAACTCAAGCTCAAAGAAAAATCTATCTTTAAAAAGCAACAAAAGGGCCTGCTTGAAAAAATGTTGGTTCCCGAAGGTATATATATTCTCCAATTGAAAGAAATTGAAATACATCAAATAGAGGAATAGCAAAATAATTATGACAACTGCTATCATATTTTACCAGAAAATAATATGATGCAAAAGAAAACATTCTTGATTAGCTTTAATTGTCATAACAGACTCATTGCATTTTATAATGCAACTCACTATTGCAGTGACTATCTTTCTCTTAATCATCTTATACAGATTTTCGAAATCAGGAGATTTCAGGTTTTCCTTTCATTGGTAATAAACAAATAACGAAATTCTTAAAGACTAAAGTTAATCAAAATGTTTTAAAAAATCAATAGGATAGTCCTGCAATAAAAGGGATCAATTCTAAGTGAAATGATATTAATCAAAATGAATGTATGTGCATCTCAACCCCCTCATCCCATCTGTCCACTCCCCTTCCCCTTGGGATATAAGAAATTAAACTTTTCTGGAGTGTCCAAATGTAAGCTCAACCCACAGAGTGCTGGAAGTATCATTCTGTGCAGTTTAAGTGCTTGCTATGGAGTTTTCTCTTTTCCTTCAGGTTGTGAAACAAACAAAAGAGCTGAAGCAGCAACCATGGTCAATGGCCTTAATCCTACAATGAGCCTTGATATAAATAACCATGCATAAGTAATCCCCTCACTTGACACTAATTCTCCCAAACCGACTGATGCTATTGTGGAGATTTAAGTGTCTCTACTTTGTTGCGACTTGTGAGCAATGGTTTGTTTCTTTCTGTGGTTAGTGTTTGAGGCATTTTAGTGTGGCTTCAAAGAGGTCATCTAGTGTAACTGTTTCTGAACTATGAGAGGCTTCTAAAACTCGTAAATCATTTGCCCATGGTTTTGTGTAAGGAAGTTTTGAGCTCCAAGGTTCCAGTTGCTAATCTGCTTGAGCTCTTTTAATGTCTTCATTGCTGGAACAAGCACCTAAGTCTTATGATTTCATCTGTTATCTTGTAATGCAAAACACTGTCAAATGTGAGATGGTCGCACCAAAGGTGAAGGACACAGTAGCGTTATTAATATTGAAGGCAAAGGTTGCAGAATTGGAAAAATAACTATCTATCTAATATCAAACTGGTACCTACCCCCTTTACAACCTAGCATGGTCATAATTGCCCTGGCAAAGCACCCGTGGCATTTTGGAAAGCCCAGGCAGAGGTGACCTTGGCAGAATGATGCCTCTGGTGGACACGTGAGCTGGATATGTAACATGTTGAAGAGAAAGAATTGGTAGCAATTGGAGGTTGGCGCAGCCCTGCAAGGCTTTGAATCTGTGTGTTGTACTCTACATCAGATGGTGTAACTCTGTGTTCTGTAGTCATTTGATGGTGGTATGGCTGTGTTAGGTAAGCCATTTGTAGTGGTTTGGCTGTATTAGGTAAGCTGTTCTACTTCAATTTCATTTATCCTTTTTTCGTCTGAGAATATAGTTTGTTAAGGGTTGTTCATTGCAAACTCATTCCGTTTCACCTTTAATGAGTTATTTTGTTCTATCTTTAATACGTTATTTTATTTGAACTTTCTTTGTCAAGCCCCCCTACATAGTCCTGTTGTAACATTTTCACACATCACCCCATTGCAAATGGGGACCCCCACTTTTTTGCCTTTCATTTGAAGAAGTGTAGTTGGTCACTAGTGAGGTCAGTCAGTTTTCAAGGATTAGGAAGTGATTGGTTCACATCTTTGCTCACTCTAATGGAAAAGAAATGAGAAAATTTGGCTAAGGCATGGTAAACAATCTAGTCGTTCTAGGCTAGAACACCAGTCGTTCTAGGCAAGAACTGTTTTGTCCTTTGAACTGTTTATTTAATTGCACTTCAAGCCGTCCTAGACAAGAACAAAGTTGTTCTAGGCTAGAACGAGGTCTGTCCAAGGCAAGAACAAGGTCCGTCCAAGGCAATGACATAGTCTGATGCAAGCAATCAACATGAGGAGTAATGAAAAGCAACATCAAGGCAAAGGATAGCAATCAACATCAAACACTCAAGGACGAAATTTTTACAATCTTTAATTTTCTTCGGAAATCCAAGAATCATTGCTAGTATAGCCGAACAGAAGCTCAAGAATGCAAGTGATCAAGTCAAGAGATAGTTTTAGATGAGTTAATTAAAGTTGGACGATCTATTTGAGAAAAGTCATCATTACATCAGGAGCTTGATAATGTTGACTATCAAGAGATATGCCTCATTCATTCACACACTTGTGATGAGTTATGAAGAACAATGTTGAGGTGGTGCCTAGTCATCACATCCAATCAAGATAAGGCGTCCAGTTTCAATGTACTTAACTCATCTACAAAGAAGATAACTACCACATGTGGACACATAGTTTGATGTACCTACTATCACCATTTATAGGTCAAATTTTCAAAGGACGTGTCCCATTAAATGTAAATGTATCATTAGTCAAGCTGTTAATGCATTAGTAGCCTCTGCAAGATAAGACTCTCCTAACTCAGCAATCTCCTATATTCTGTTTACTCATTCATGCTTTATGTTTATCAGACTATAACATTGGTCACAATTATGATATTGATATTGGATTAGATTGACAACCTGCTTAACTATGTTAAGCGTCAATCTAAAATGCTATCGGGCTATTAACCCGATAGCATATTAATGTCGCTTCATATCAGCATTAATATGCTATCGGGGTATTAACCCGATAGCATATAATGCTAACAACTATTGTTATTGTTTATGTTATATTAATCCATATGCTTTGATACCGATTCATAATCGGGTATGTTTTATATCTGTAACAATTAACAAATGACACCGATTCATGATCGGATATGTTTAAGCACTATTATCATTAGCATATGATACCGATCGGATATGTTTAAGCACTATTATCATTAGCATATGATACCGATCGGATATGATTAAGCACTATTATCATCAGCAATGATACCGATTCATTATCGGGCATGTTATAAGCGCTGTTATCATTAAGGATACCGATTCATTATCGGGTATGTTTGAAGCACCGATTAGTTATGAATTGGTTGTTGTTAGTAGGGGTCACGACCAAGTGACATCTTGATCGGACATGTCTAAAAGACATGTTCGATCAAGGTGCCACTTGATCGTGGCCACCCTACTATTTATACATCATTCCAATCAAAGGAGTGACATTGAAATCGATACATGTTCATCCTCCTTACCTGCAGTAAAAGAAAGATAGCAATATTAGTGTCATAGGCATAATATCAAATTTAAAATACACCATCCTGCATATAACTTGTCCATTAAATTGGAAATTACAATACATTTACATGGTATCAGAGCCAAGTTAATCGAACTTGAGGCTATTTAATTTCGTGAAACAAATTTAAGAACAAGGTTATATACTACATCACATTTCTTCAAATGGCCAGTGCTATCAGATTCGAAGACAGACTCGAAGGTGGCGATGATTTTTCAGCCTGGAAATTCAGAATTCAAATGATCTTAAAGGAGAACAAAGTGGATTCGTTTGTTCAAACTAAAAATGATCAACCCGAAAATGAACCTGACAAAACAGCATGGATTGAGGGAAATGAAAAGGCAATAAAAATAATAGTTGATGGGGTGAGAAACAACATAATGCCCATCATAAGAAAACATCAGACAGCCTATAAAATGTTCAAAGCTATTGAAAGCACATTTGAGATATCAAATGCAAGTCGAACTCTAGCATTAAAACGAGAAATAAATCATATCACCATGAACAAAGGGGAGACAATCAACGCCTACTTTATGCGGATATCAGTTCTAAAAGATGAACTTGCAACTCTGGACTACGAGATCCAAAGCAAAGAGCTAACACTCATTGCTTTAGATGGGTTGCCTAGTAGATGGAGCACATTCGTCCAAGGCATTAGTGCAAGGTCCAAATATCCCAAATTTGAAAGATTAAGGGATGACTGTCTCCAAGAGGAATCAAGATTGAACAAAATGGGAATGAAACACAAGAATAGAGATGAAGACCTGCAAGTTCTAAACACCAACTCCACCAAGCAAAACAAGAAAAGGCAGTTTAGAAAGAGAAAAGGTCGTCAAGGCAAGAACATTTCAAAGAAGGACTTATCTCACATTCAATGTTACAGATGTGATCAGTTTGGACACTTCGTTGCAAAATGCCCGGAAAGAACCAAGAAACATGCTACATTTGTCAAAGCAGGGAAGACTAAATGGGAAGATGACTCCGGGAAATACGTATTCTACTCAGCACTCACAAGTCAAGCTTCTAACAAAATCAACTCATGGGTGATTGACAGTGGTTCATCCAGGCACATCACTGGGTTTAGAGAAGTACTTGATTCCATGACAGAGGAGAGTGATGAGGACGTAACCATCGGAGATGACTCCACATATCCAGTCAGAGGAGTAGGAACCTACACCATCAAATTGAAGACAGGCATAACCTTACGGCTTGAAGGAGTACTATATGTCCCCGGCATCAAAAGAAATCTAGTTTCTATATCGGCATTGGAAGATAAAGGATACAGAGTGACATTCATGGACAACAAAGTATTGGCCTGGCCAAGGAACTCCTCCATCAAGAAGGCAAAGACCATTGGACAGAGACAAGGCTATTTGTATGAGCTGTGCACGAAAACCAATCTAGCCCTAATCCATGAAGCCACTAATGCAAATGAAGTTTGGCATAGAAGATTAGGCCATCTGAATTTTAGGGCTTTATCTTCAATGGGAAACCTTGTCACAGGTCTACCCAAATTAAAGCAAGATCATTCAAGGGCATGCAAAGGATGTGCCCTAGGTAAGAATACCAAAGGTGCATTCCAAAATAGTACTAGGAAAACTAGCAAAATTCTAGAATTAGTTCATTCTGATGTATGCGGACCTATGTCCATATCCTCTCTAGGGGGATTCTTGTATTATGTAATATTTGTTGATGACTACTCTAGGAAGACTTGGATCTACTTTATGAAAAGTAAAGAATCAGAAGAGATCCTCTCTAGGTTTAAAGAATTTAAATCACTAACTGAAAACCACTCAGGAAACAAAGTTAAAACCCTAAGAACCGACAATGGGGGAGAATACACATCAGATTCATTTAAAGAATTTTGTAGAGATAATGGGATTAAGAGGGAGCTTACTATACCTTATAACCCCCAACAAAATGGGGTAGCGGAAAGGAAAAATAGGACTATAGTTAAAATTGCCAAAGCCATGATCCTAGATCAAAACCTTAACACTAATCTCTGGGCTGAAGCTTCCAACACCGCTGTATATATACAGAACAGGTGCCCTCACTCCCATCTTGAGGACAAAACTCCTGAGGAAGTATTCACTAAGATTAAGCCTGATATTAGCCACCTTAGGATATTTGGATGTCCTGTCTATATCCATATACCTAAAGAAAAGAGACTAAAACTAGAACCTTCTGGAAAGAGAGGATTGCTTGTAGGATATAGTGAAACCTCCAAAGCCTACAAAATCTATGTACCTGGTCAAAGAAATATTGAACTAAGTAGGGATGTAATATTTGAAGAAGACCTGGCTTTCAAAAGAGCTCAAAACTTCATAGAACCTGAAATCTATGTACCTACCTCTAACTTAGATGAAAATCTTGCCCCTGAGTTTTAGAGGGAGAATCTAGATGAAACTGAAAATGAAAATGAAAAAACACCTAGAAATCTCAAGAAAAGACCACTATGGGCCACCAAAACAATAGAAGAAGCTCAAAGGTTTGCTGCTCCTTCTGGAACCTTCAGAGAAAGCAAAAGACCTAATAAATTTACTAGCTATGTTGCTCTTATGAATGACCTATCTAAAAATGAACCTGACAATGTAACAGATGCCCTTAAACATCAAGTATGGAAGGATGCTATGTCTGAAGAGTATCAATCCATAATGAAAAATGATGTATGGGAAATTGTTCCTAGGCCAACTAAGAAGTCTGCTGTTTCTTCTAAATGGCTCTTCAAGATCAAACATGCAGCAGATGGCAGCATTGAAAAATATAAGGCAAGATTTGTAGCCAGAGGTTTTTCTCAAAGAGAAGGGATAGACTATGAAGAAACATTTGCTCCTGTAGCCAGATATACCTTAGTAAGGGCTGTACTAGCCATTGCAGCAGCAAAGGGATGGAAGATACATCAAATGGATGTAAAGACAGCTTTTCTTAATGGAGAGATATCTGAAGAAGTATACCTAGAGCAACCTGAAGGGTTTGAGATCCATCATGCAGAATCTCATGTGTGCAGACTCAAGAAAGCTCTATATGGGCTCAAACAGGCTCCCAGGGCCTAGTATGAAAGAATTGACACATATCTATCAAAACTAGGCTTCTCTAAAAATGATGCAGATCCTAATCTCTACTACAAACAAAATAAAGGTGATATGCTAATAATGATTTTATATGTTGATGATTTATTAATCAAAGGAGAAGATCACCTTATAGATCAATGCAAGAAAGAGCTATCCAAAGAATTTGATATGAAGGACTTGGGATTCCTTCATTATTTCCTAGGGTTGAAAGTATGGCAGAATCCTGACAACATTGTTCTAAACCAAGGCAAGTATACATTAGACATCCTGAAGAGATTTGGAATGCTCAACTACAGACCTATGACCGCTCCAATGGAAACCAATCTTCATAAACTTAAAGAAGCAGCAACAGAATCACCTTCTACTGACCCCACTCTATACAGGCAAATGATTGGGTCTCTTATGTATCTGTTAAATACAAGACCAGATATCTGCTATGCAGTGAATGCCTTGAGTCAGTTTATGTGTGAGCCAAAGGAGATACACCTAGTAGCAGTAAAACACATTATGAGATATTTACAAGGCACCTTAAACCTTGGTCTCAAGTATAAGAAAATTGATCTTAATCTACACGGATTCTCAGATTCAGATTGGGCTGGAAGTGTGACTGATCGGAAAAACACCTCTGGGTGCTGCTTCAGTTTGGGATTAGCCATGATATCCTGGATCAGCAGAAAGCAGTCTTCTGTAGCGCAAAGTTCCACCGAGGCCGAATACATTGCAGCCTCCATGGCTGCCCGAGAAGCAGTGTGGCTTAGAAAGTTGCTTGTGGGATTGTTTGGCAATCCGATGAAACCTACTATCATCCATTGCGACAATCAAAGTTGCATAAAACTTTCAGTGAATCCAATGTTCCATGATAGATCCAAACATATTGAGATCCCATACCATTATGTACGAGACATGGTAGACAAAAATGTGATCAAATTAGAATATGTTAGTACAGGAGATCAGACTGCAGATATTCTGACCAAACCACTTTCCAGAGTGAAGGTTAATCACTTCAGAAAGGGTTTAGGTATGATAGAAAGATAATCTGTTTTGTAAATAAGATGTTGAAAATGTAAACTTCTTTTGTCATGTTGAGACATTCTGGGTTTTACCCCCTATGTTCATATCTAAGAGGTGACGATCTCTCAGATTATGAACACTTGTATGCAGACATCATAAGGTGACGATCTTATGATTCTCAAACTAGTTATCATGTTGGATCTCTGGTATGTCATGGATGTGCCATGATGTTGTTGTGATAAAACATTTGAATGAAATGTTTGTGCACATATCACAACATGGATAAGATGAGAATTTAACCATCCTCATATGTTTATCCTCAATATTGCGTGTTTAGGCAATACTGATATCACGTGTTTAGGTGATATCTTGTCATAATAAAATGATGAATCTATTATATCACATAGTTGGGTGGTATCCTATGTCACATACTTAGAGTAATGTTTTATGTTTGTATCCTATGTTCTGATGGTACTTCATATTATATGTATAGATGATATATATTCTTGGAGATTGACATTTTGAAAAAGAAATGTGATGCAGGTTACCTTATCTTCCAAAAGCTAAGAGGGAGTGTTAATGCATTAGTAGCCTCTGCAAGATAAGACTCTCCTAACTCAGTAATCTCCTATATTCTGTTTACTCATTCATGCTTTATGTTTATCAGACTATAACATTGGTTACAATTATGATATTGATATTGGATTAGATTGACGACCTGCTTAACTATGTTAAGCGTCAATCTAAAATGCTATCGGGCTATTAACCCGATAGCATATTAATGTCGATTCATATCGGCATTAATATGCTATTGGGGTATTAACCCGATAGCATATAATGCTAACAACTATTGTTATTGTTTATGTTATATTAATCCATATGCTTTGATACCGATTCATAATCGCGTATGTTTTATATCTGTAACAATTAACAAATGACACTGATTCATGATCGGATATGTTTAAGCACTATTATCATTAACATATGATACCGATCGGATATGATTAAGCACTATTATCATCAGCAATGATACCGATTCATTATCGGGCATGTTATAAGCGCTGTTATCATTAAGGATACCGATTCATTATCGGGTATGTTTGAAGCACCGATTAGTTATGGATTGGTTGTTGTTAGTAGGGGTCACGACCAAGTGACATCTTGGTCGGACATGTCTAAAAGACATGTCCGATCAAGGTGCCACTTGATCGTGGCCACCCTACTATTTATACATCATTCCAATCAAAGGAGATGACATTGAAATCGGTACATGTTCATCCTCCTTACCTACAGTAAAAGAAAGATAGCAATATTAGTGTCATAGGCATAATATCAAATTTAAAATACACCATCCTGCATATAACTTGTCCATTAAATTGGAAATTACAATACATTTACACAAGCATTAAATACTTTGCAATGGGTGTAACAAACCCTAATTAGGTTTTCTACCTTTTGATCTTAGCCATTGATTGTGAATCAATTTGAGCCATTCAATTGTATAGAGAGCACTATATAAGGCTCCACTTCTTCATTTGTAAATAATAGTGAACAGTGAGTAGTTAATAGACAAAGTTCAAGAAAATAGTAGATAGCAAATAGTTAGAGTACGAAGGATTTGACAATTTGTATGGTCTCTACTTCTCATTTGATTTTCATGTTGTTTAGATGAATGGAAGACTTTGTGTATGATCAATGGTGAAATTCGTATATCCATACTGCTAACACCTTGCCAATGGTTAAGTGCCTTGCATAGTCAACTAGATCCATTTTAGCCAAGCTTAACTTCAATTATCGCTTCTTCATTGATATGCATCAACTTGATGGTGTCTATGCTTGTGGTGGTGATTTGAAAATCATAAAGTTTTCCTTAGAAGATCGCACTAGCCTTGTGGAGATGTTCATAGCATGTCAAAGCAAGACTTAGTTGAGTTCAACCAAAGATTGTCCATTGCTCTTGCATTCCTAGGATTAGACTAGATCTCTCTTAACCCTTATCCTTTTTCCTTTTATTTAATCAAGTGAAATCTCACGTTCCAGCGATATTCAAAGCATTCAAGCATTCAACATAAGTCCACCTTGTGATCCCAGCAATATCACATCATACACAACTGAGTCCATCCAAGGGCATGTCAAGACCTGACATTCGAGAACCTTGGAGATGTCTCACTTGATCACGCAACTTAGCATTTGGGAGTCTTTGTTCAAGAGAGGATAGAATACTTAGTATTTTATTCTATGTTGCATAGTGCGAAAAACACCATCAACAAGTCCTCACTGATTAACCTTTAAGAAGGCTAAATCTAAATCCGCACTCTGTGCCATGTCCCCGCCTATCAACAATTTCTTACCTGTTTTCTAGTAGAAAGAAAACAGAAATAAACAAATAAAGAGACACCATGGATCAGAAAATCGTCTCATTTATGAAAATTCACAATTTTCTGAGGTTTTAGATCCCAAAAATTTATTCGGCAAGAGGCAGCCATGCTATCCCAATTTGCACCACTACGTATACTTAAATGGTGAGATACAATGGAATGCCTTCTAATACATGAATTACTAAAGGAATACGATTATACCAAGGCAGCTGCAGGTCATTAGTTAAGTGGCATGGAAAGATTTTTATAAGTTATCTCACAACATTTTAGTCAACAAGGGGGAAGGGTCAACGTTAGAAGAGACACCTCTTTTAGAAGGGGGACAAGGCTATAGGAAAGACACAAACTCTTCATTACCAATGGATAGATATATAATGCAGATCAACATTAAAGAAGGGGCATCCAAAAAGGATCAAGTACATATCATCAAAGGAAAATATATATATTAATTTATTGGCAGATTGTATTATATTGGCAATCATTGCGTAACAGCAGATTAGTATCCTATATCTCACTCATAAACTGAATGTTTATTTACAGTAATATTACATCTGAATTCTATTAGGAATACAAGACATATATGGCCTATTACTAGTATAATACAATAAACTGTTACGTTTATTCTTATATACACATATAACAGAAATAATAAGATTTATATTTGTTAGTTAGATTTATATAACAATTATGCTTAATTTCATTGGTTTACATATATACTCATAATACATGAGAGAATAGTATGCTCATAGCCTAATCCTTAATCATTCTCTATTGCCCCTCATGAGGATATGTTGGTTTTGTTAGGGAAAGGCGGTTGTTATACCTCCCAAAATAGGTGAGTCCCAAGAGGTGGTATGAACAGGTGCACTCCTAAAACCCTTAGGGAGTCCAAGAGGCACTCCTAAAACCCTTAGGGAGTCCAAGAGGTGGTATGGATGGGTGTTCCTGAAACCCTTGGGCCTATTTGTGGAGAATGGTTTTCATAGCACCCTAACAAGTAATTCCCCATCCTCCCGTTAGGGTTGATGATTAGGAAAGAAGTAAGGATTAGGGCTTCAATATAGTAACTATCAATTGTATTATGAATGCTTATTGTTCTCTAGTTTAGTGTTCTGATTTGAGGCATCATAATGTATGTTAATTATAGGCAGCCTCCTAGTAGGGGGCATTACACTTTGTTTCCAGCAAACTGTTGTGATGTTTTCACACATCGCCCCATTGCAAATGGGGACCCCCCACTTTTTTGTTTTCTAGGTTATTTGTAGAGTCCTTAGCTATTAGCCTTTCACTTGGAAGAGGTGCAGTATCTTAGGTGGACAGGAGGTAATCAAGTCAAGTCTCTCTCTTTAGGATGAGGTGAGGTCAGTTAGTTCTCAAGGCTTACGAAATGAATGATTTCATGATGATCATTCCATTTGATCATCATCCTTTGGCTTGCAAAATCAGAAACGAAGTGCTAAATTTGGCTAAGGGAAATTGTTTTTAATACTTTGAGAAGGATAGGCTTGAGTTTGAATCATCATGAAGAGGCTCACGACAATGGGATCAAGATAGCGAAGTTATCATTTTGAGATCATTTCCAGTGGAGCCCAAAATGTGCAAACTAAGACTTCCGGTGGAGCTCCAAAGTAGTGAACTAAGCCTTGCATTTTTCATTGCTTGAAAAGAGATCATGATCTTGCTAAGTATGTTGCCAGGAAGTTATTGCAAACTTAATCAATAGCAAGTCAAGGAAGTGAATGTGGTAGCAAGTTGATCAATCTTTCATATACCACTTTCAGTCAGGCCTCAAAAACACAAACTAACATTTCCAGTACCCATCCAAATGGGTGAACTAAGCATTGAAGACTTCCAGTCAAGCCTCCAAAGTACAACCTAAGAATTCCAATCGCCACCCAAATGTGCAAACTAAACTTTATCACGTCCAGCTAGGCTCCAAATGTGCGAACTAAACCTTGTGCATTTCCGTTGCGTGAGGATGATCATGATCTTGCCAGAATGTTGCTATGAGGTTATCAAAGGCTTGATCCATGGCACAAGAAGAGAGCAAATGAAGTAGCAAGTTAATCAATCAATGAAGAAATCACTTCCAGTACCCTTGCAAATCAGCAAACTTTTACCTCACATTTCCCTTTTGTAAGATGCTCCCTTGCTACCCCTTTAATTTTTTTGCCTTTCCACTCATTGTAATTTTGTCAAACAGTTTGCATGCAAGCTGATTACTAAGTTTCTAGTTTGGTTAGGTTTTGAGTTATACTTGCTTGGAAAGATTCAGCAGATTTAACAACACAAATATAACACACATAACAGTATTGCAGCTTGCTATGTTAACTTCAACCAAATTAAGCCAAATGTGTTTCTATACCAACGGATCTGGTAAAACAGTAACGGCAGATTACTACTCTATTTTTATAATAAATGAAACAACACAATGTATTTACATACCACAAAATGTTGCTCCAGCCTTAATAATGTTCACATAATATATTAACAGCTTATTAGACCCTTGTTTTTCATATTCCAGCACTGTATGGCCCAATTTCCAGCAAGTACGGCTCACAACCAAAGGGTTTCAGACCCTAACAGAACCCAGTCTATGTTTTCAGACCTGTATGGCCCCTTTACTGATGTTCCCAGGTAGGTGCAGCACTGCTGCAAGTGTTCCCTAGTCTGTACAGCCCTCTTCAGACTTGTACTACTCAGCAAACCAGCTGTATGGCTCAGAAAAAAGGTCCCACCCAATACTACAGCCAGCAAGTGGTGTCTCAGTTCTGTACGGCCAGCAAGTACGACCCTTCCAATGTGTATGGATCAGCAAGGAGGTGACGTCCAGCAGATTTAAACAAGAAGTTAAACAATCACAGCCAATACTCCTTCACCACTTCTGTTTGATCATCTTGAATAATATCTCCAATTGACAATGGGTTCCCATCCACTGCCTCCAAGCTCGAGGATTTCCGTCCTCAAACCTGCTGAAAGCCAAAGCTCCCAAATTCTCCAAGAAAAAATAATAAACCAAGCATATTTGAAAATGAGCTCTTGGAAATCTTTTATAATGCCCACATAAGAGCTCACTCACTCAACTTGCCAATGTGGGATAAATAACATAACTCCCATTTACATTTTATGTCTTCAATGTGTTATTAAATAAGGGGACCTCTTTATTTAAATATTTCCCACTAACTATAGTCCCACATTAATAAAGTTAGATATTTATATTTAACTTTATAATCCAACTTTATCAATGGATAAATAAATCATATCAATGATAATAAATTCTCCAGTTGATATTGAACACTTTCTATTGACATGATACTATCACTGATGATCCAAACCTGGCCTAACTAACTTACTATAAATAGTAAGTATCCCAAAAACACATCAAAACACCTCAAAATCGCCTGCAACTAAAACTACCTAGGCCAAATATCATCAGGATTCCTTAAATGTCTTGGTTAGCCTATGGGACCATGGAGAAATAGGCTAACAACAACATCATACAACGCGTGCTAGAAAGGGGACATTACAGTCCCACCCTTCCCAATATTGCTTGTCCTCAAGCAATGCCAAAGCAACTCCACCATCACCAGACTTATCCAATTTGCAACCATGAATGATTCCAAGGTCCCAAGTATATTTCAAAAATGCTATGCCACCAATCCCCTACGCCACTTTGATGTAATCCTCACTATGCCCCGAGTTGTGAAGCAACTCATCATGATCCATAAGGGACAATGCACCAATCGTGTCAATATCCAAGTCCAAAACCAATCCGTCTCTCTAGCTATGGGCATAGAAATAGACCATTAAAAAGATGCGACAAACAATTCCCATATGCACATAGATCAACTCATTAGGCCACCAAATGCTGTTGTTGTAACTCTGGCCAGCAATAAGAATGATTTCGAAGGGGTCACTACACCCTTGTATAGGAAAGATATCTATCTCATATGCAATATCCAACTAGTAGACATGTCTCCACACACTCCCAAGCAACTCAATTGGTGTTGTAGACCCTGCCAAATCTCAAAGTGCAATGGAAACCCAAGTAGGACAGCCACTAACCACTAAAAAATCTAAAATGGTTAGATCACCAACCAGTAAATAAACAGGTGCCATATCATATGTATTCGGTGACAATTCAAAAAATGAAATATAGATGCCTTCATCACCCGTCAAAGACAACCCTTTAATGGCTGATTCACTACAAGAGTCATCAAATAAATCAACATCTCTACTGATGAAATGATCAACATCAAGTGAAGTTTCAGAACTAGGATACCTTTGCCTACCACCATCCATGAAATAGTTTGTCTCATGGATTCGTTGAAGATAAATCTTGGCTTGTTGAGCCACCAGCTTAGTTTGCCTTGCTCTTTTTTGCCAAACTTCATTCGACTTTCAGCACTGATCTATATCAGCTGTTCCAAAGCGCAAAAAACCAGTCCTATGACAAGATGCATCATCAAATTTATCATGTCCCATGCTTGCATCCTGTGTGCCACCAATGGTAGAATATATATCATTAATGTCTTCATAACTATAGGCTGCAATATCTTGAGAAAAAAGAGATATATCACTGCTGTTTGTAATCAGAAAATTGGGACTGCTCTCATCCTCTGTGTCCCTGCCTTTGAAATATTCTGTGGTTTGATGAACAAAATCAGACCCTTTGGGGCTTGGATTAACAATATATACGTCATGTTGATCACCCACAACCACAGCCTTTAATTCCTTTACCAATATCATCTGTGACGCATCATCCACCAAAACTTCAAACACCATTTGTTTATATTGATCATGTGATTGCATCTGCTCAACTCCCAAAGCAATGCTAGCCCCACCAAACTCAAACACGTAGGAGCCTTTGACACTGATGTAATCATGCAACTCCTCAAGGCTGTTGGAATAGAAGATGTTAACTATATAAGGTCTGAAAATCTGATTTATAATTACCTCAAGAATGCCCCTGCTATCATGAAGTGGTAAGTTCGGATCAAAATCTGATTCCCAATGGCTATAGTGTCCAATCCATGAACACAATTTAGCACAATCAGCTGCTGTCATCATTGCATAAATCAGAAATTTCATAATCTGCATCATAGAACAACTTTCAAACACTAAGTTTAAGATGGAAGGCAAAGAAAAAAGACTGAAATCTCATTCCCAGTTAGCTGTATACTGCTGAAAAGTGATTCATGCAACAAGTTTGGAACATGTAATATTCTTCTATTGGTTAGTGAGGGAAGGAGTTCATTTGCTACCCAATTGGAGGAAGTGTTACCTTTAGCAATCCATGCAATTTCAAATTGCATTATCTTCTTCTTAGATTTCACAATCAGCTCCTTAACACCATAACTCCCATGTTCATTTAAACTTCTAGGTATATCCAAACAAACAAGAACTTGGTATTCCTCATACTCCTTTATGCTAATCCTCAAATAACAAGGGAAATTCATACCTTGTGAGGAAGTTGAAATGATGAAGACATCTTCATGCTTAGACTTGAAATCTTGATCATTAACAAGCTGATTTTCCAAACCTATGTTGATTTGAAAGTTCATACCTGATTGTTTACCCTCTCAGGTGAATAGCTTAAAGCATACAGATACAACATGTAATGCAGAATAATAATGCCATAGATATCAGATAAAATATAAGAGATGTTATTCCATTCATAATCGTGTCTCTTTGTACAAGTTACCTCCGAGGTATATAAAGGTACCGAGGGGGTGCGAGTGCCAACCGTCGCACCGTAACTACCATCCCTCGGTTACCGAAATAACAAATACAATTATAACTTAACTAAATATTTTATTCGTGTACAATATTGCCGCCAACACTGATTTCTTATGACAAACAAGAGCATAAGGACTGCTGTTCACTGACACCATATCAACATTTGTTTCAGACCCTCTCATGTTATCTTCATAGTGTTCCATCAATTCATCTTCAAATGTTAGTTGCTCATTACTGGTATCAAAAAGAACTCTATGATCCAACTCGAAGAGTGATTATTGTTGGCGGCATTATTGTACACGGGAATAACATTAGTTAATTATGTGTAATTGTTTTGGTTAGTTGGCAACCGAGGGGTGGAAGTTGCGGTGCGACGGTTGGCGCTCGCACCCCCTCGGTACCCTTTTATACTCCGGAATGTAACTTGTAAAATACACTTATTATGAATAGAACAGCTGATACACTTTGTCTGATATTTACGGCATTATTCTGCGTTATGTCCTTTATGTCTTAAGTTATTCACCCGAGAGGGCAACATTTGGCGCCGTTGCCTAGACGAACTCGGGAAGGGAAGACACGGATGGCGCACAGACAAAATGGGCCTACCCGTTGGTGAGGTAAACCCGGAGGCCGACGACGCGCGGACAGAACTGTACACGGGAGAAGACACGGCAACGCGAGAATTCTCGATTTTGCTCCAGGTAGCCATTCAGACATACGTTCGACAAGAAGCGGCGGAGGCAGAAATCCCACCAAGTGTCGTGTGGACAGCGCTGGAGGTTAGCCCGGCAGTAAACCGGTTAATGAACCACCTCCCCCGGCTGCTTGCACAGGCATCGCTGGCACAGCAGGCCCACCTGGAGGAGATTGCCCAGGAGGAACGACGACAACAAATCCTGCAACGCTACGAGGAGAACAGCCGACGGGACACGGAGAGAGATGGCGCCAGGCCAAGAGGGAATTGAACTGTGAACTTCTTATTTTCAAATAAAAGTGTCATTGACACGAGTTGTACTTGAGCAGATGAATTAATAAAGATATGTTTTGATTTAAGAATTGAGAGTTATGGAGATGTGTGACAATTAATGCCAAACCTATTGAATAAAGATAGGAATAGAAAACCGGAAACGAACGAGTGGGAGGCCGCGCAGAGGGCTTTGATTCTGGAGCAGCAAGTAGAACGAAGACGGAGGCTGAGGCAACTTGCCGAAGGACGACCTGCCGAAGGGGGGCCCGAGGGGAACCAAGGAGGTGTCACGGAAGGTGCAGAGGCCGACGAAAATTTCTACGCGTCGCCAGATCATCGTAGGACGCGGAGCCACGAAGAATTTTTAGAAGAAACAAGGTTACGGCGAAATCTAGTCGAGGAGACTCGGGATTAGTTTAGGAACTTATCCCTCACGCCACGGAGTGAAGATCACCAACGGGAAGCAGGAGTAGGAGTGCGTCAAAACGAAGGGGAGGGCAACAGTACGGGTGTAGGTGCCACACGCGACAGGCAAAACACCGTACCTCCAGGACACACCACCAACACTACCAGAGGTAGCAGCGCAGGGCCACAGACACAGCCACAGACACAGACACAGACACAGCCGCCTCTAGGAAGACGACAAGGGATGGCGAGCAAACAAAAGTTACCAAAGTTCACAGGGGACGGCAAGGAAGACCCCTTACGACACTGCCGTACATGTGAGACCATTTGGTCCGCCAACGGAGTAATAGACCATGATGACTGGGTACAGCAGTTTCCAGCCACGTTACGAGGAGTCGCCATAGATTGGTACTCCGATGTAGATAAGCAAAAAGTGGCCACATGGGCTACCCTACAGAAGGAATTCACGGAGGAGTTCCGGTTGCTTCGTGATGACAACGAAATTGTGACAGAGATATACAGTACCAAGCAAGGTGCTAAGGAGACAGTACGGGCATACAGTCGGAGGCTGAAAGAACTCTTTGGTAAAATGGAGAGCCAGCCGGCTGAGGGCTTAAAAAAACGATGGTTCGTGGAAGGATTGAAATCCTCCCTACGGAAAAAAATGAAGATTGTACCTCCGACGTCATATGACGACGCTTATAACAGGGCAATGGATCTGGAAAGCGAGTACAAAACATCAAGAAAGAAGAGAAGTAATAGATATTCATCTGACGATGATGAAGATTCTGACGAAGAGAGCAGTAGCAGTAGCGAATCGGGTAAAAAGGTACATGCGTTCCAGAAGGACATGGAACGAATGCTGAGAGAATTCAAGACCATGAAAGGGAGTACAAGTAAGACAGAAGAAACTGAAGTATGGTGTACAGACTGCAGGAGTGATGGACACACAAAGGGTACTTGGCCGAAGAAGGCATTCTGTGAGATTTGCCAAATGATGGGACACTCCACCAAGGAGTGCTCATACAATATGAAAACCCGAAGCCCGAACCAGGTGTTGTTCACAGAGTAGGCCACAACATCCGCACCAGCGGGTACGGCCCAGTAGACTGACACAACGGCATCATCTGGAGGATACCGGGATAATAGACGCGGCGGCGGCGGAAGAAACAATAACAATAACAACAACAAAAACCGGATCCAGTACGATGCCAAGGGTCGGCCGATGATTCAATGTAGGGCCTGCAATCAGTGGGGACACTTCGCCCGCGATTGTCCGAAGGAAGCCAGCACTCAGCACCTCTGCCGATGGTGCGGGCCAGGCGACCACGAGGACGCAAATTGCCCGAAGCCTGGTGTACACCTTCTGAACATAGAACCTACGAAGGCAGAAGTATTGGCAATCACAAGGGCACAGGCTAAGAAGATTGCCTACCCAAATCCCCACACAGAGACCGAGAGAGTACGGGAGGCCAGAGACGAGATCACAAAAGAAAGGGCCACACATGGACAAAACAGTCACCAGACAGCAAGTACACCACGGACGAAGGGAGAAGAGGAAATCTTACGACAAATCTTGCAGGTAGAGGTACCGGTGAAAATTCAAGACCTCCTGGAGAGTATGCCGCAGCTAAAAACGGCTATTTTAAACTCTATACCCCCACAAGTAAAAACGAAGGAGGTCGTGCGCCCCACAACCAACCCCGCGTTTAGGGAGGTCGCGAACCCCGCGGTCGACCCCATGTTGTTGGTAGTCAACAGCGGACGCCACCCGGCGGTGGTAGAAATGGGTATACTAGGGACCACCCTAACAGACATGATTGTGGATGGAGGGTCAGGAGTAAATGTACTCCCAGAAGCGACATGGAAAAAGTTGGGAAAGCCTACGTTGTGGCCCCCTACGTTCAACCTACTAGGGGCAGACCAACATGGGATTAAACCCATTGGTACCCTCATGGGCCAGCAGGTGATGGTCGGCACGCAGCCATTCGTGCTAGACTTTGTGGTAATCCCCTTAAAGCAGAAAGGATATGACGCCATCCTGGGGCGGGGGTGGCTCATTGCAGCAAAAGCCAACCATAACTGGAAGCGGAATGCCCTTTCTTTGGAAAACGTCGGGAGGAAGTACGTAATCGATCTCCGTACGCAGATGGTGAGCGAGGAGTTAGCCTCTTCCTCCGACTCGAAGTCCGAGGGACACCAGTTAGCGGAGGGTGGAAATAGATGCCGCATGGAGCCCAGTGATGAAGGGGTGTTAGAACTGGAGGCATGCTCAGGGGACGATGGGGACTCCTTGAATGGCCTCTTCCATTGGCAAATGGGAGATTATGAACTATTTACACCATCGTGCAACGTATTGAGCATCGAAGAAGAACCAGATATATTTCCCCCAGAATATGGCGAGTATAAGGAAGGGGAGGCAACAGTGAATGAGGCGCCGGCACACCAATTCCTGAAGGGGGAGCCTATTAAGTATCAGGAAGCCACGTTAAAGGAAATGAATCTCGGGGAGACAAGTGACCCCAAGATCATCCTGGTCGGAGATGATTGGAATCCAGTGTTGAAGGCCGCAGCCTTCAAAATTTTCCTGGAATACAAGGATGTCTTTGCATGGACATACAAGGACTTGAAGGGCGTGCCCCCGGAGCTATGTGTGCACCGAATAACGTTAGTACCACGAGCCCAGCCAGTGAGGAAGCGGCCGTACCGAATGAACAAAAATTATGCTGTACGGGTGAACGACGAGATTGAGCGGATGTTGGAAGCGGGCATAATCTTCAGAGTACAGACAAGCGAATGGGTGTCCCCCATTGTGATTTCCCTCAAGAAAGAGGCCAATCAGATCCGGATCTGTGTAGATTTCCGGTGCCTAAACGCTGTCACTGTTAAAGACCCGTTTCCCATACCCTTCACAGACAGCATCTTGGAGGAAGTAGCTGGACATGAAATCTATTCCTTCATGGATGGATTCTCGGGTTACAACCAGATATCCATCGCGGAGGAAGATAGGCTGAAAACAACTTTCGTGGTGGAGGACGGTGTGTACGCATACAACCGAATGCCCTTCGGTCTATGCAATGCGCCTGCCACCTTTTAGCGCATCATCTTGCACATCTTCGACAAGACGTCAATGGGGAACTTCAAAGCATTCCTGGATGATTGGTCTATTTACAGCGAACAAGACATCCACTTAAAAACTCTTGGAGAATGCCTGGAGAGGTGTCGGAGGGCACGGTTGGCCCTCAACCCGAAGAAATGTAGATTCATGGTACCACAGGGAAGACTGCTGGGACACATTGTGTGTAAAGAAGGATTGAAAACGGACCCGGACAAGATTCGGGTAATAGTAGAAATGGAACCCCCGACGGACGTCACGGGGGTAAAGTCCTTCCTTGGTCATGTGGGGTACTATAGGAGGTTCATCAAGAACTTCGCTGAGATATCCCACCCGTTGGATAAGTTGACAAGGAAAGGGGAACCATACATTTGGGCAGAGCCATAGAGCAAGGCCTTCGAAGAGTTGAAGACAAGGTTGATGGCAGCGCCCATACTGGCATACCCGAACTGGGATAAGGAATTCCACGTTCACGTAGATGCCTCAAACTATGCCATCAAGGCTACATTAGCCCAAGTAGGAGGACACGGGCTGGACCACCCCGTTTATTTTGCCAGTAGGTTGCTCTCGAAGGCGGAAAAGAACTACAGTACCACAGAATAGGAAGCACTCGGTATGGTCTATGCCGTACAGAAATTCCGTCATTACCTCCTGGCCACACCATTCACATTTTATGTAGACCACCAGGCACTTATGTATTTAGTGAACAAGCCCATTATCCAGGGGAGGATAAGTCGTTGGCTATTACTACTACAGGAGTTCACATTTCTAATTGTGGTGAGACCAGGGCGAAGCCATGTCATAGCCGACCAGCTGTCGCGAATTAAGCCAGGGGAACCTCCAGAGGGAGTAAATGATCATTTCCTGGATGCACACTTGTTCCAAATAGCCGTGCTCCCTTCGTGGTACAAGAAGATTGGAGAGTACCTATCGACGTCCCGATTTCCGAAGGGTATGCCTCCAGGGGAACGAAGAAAGCTCGCATTAAGGAGCAGGACTTTTTTGCTCATCAACGGTTTACTTTACAAGATTGGGCCGGACCAGATATTAAGGCGTTGTGTCATGGAGGAAGAAGTCTCGAGTGTACTAAGGGAGGCACACGAAGGGCCCGCAGGTGGACACATGGGTCCAGACACCACAGCCCGAAAGGTGCTTCTCGCAGGACTATGGTGGCCAACGGTATATCACGACGCCAGGGAGTGGGTCGTGAGGTGTGACACTTGCCAGCGGGCGGGCAAACCTCTGAAGCGGGACTTCATGCCCCTCAACCCGTCGCATGCACAAGAACTCTTTGAGCGATGGGGACTCGACTTTGTGGGTCCTCTTAAGGCCAGTCGCACACGACGGTGCCGATACATTATAGTTGCGACAGAATACTTGACCAAGTGGGTGGAGGCAAGGGCCCTCCAGGATAATTCGGCAGTAAGCACAGCGAAGTTTATTTATGAACAAATCATTACGCGATATGGTATACCTATTCAGTTGACCAGTGACCGGGGAGGCTACTTCGTGAACCATGTCATACACCGGTTGACATCAGACTTCAAGATTTTTCACTCATTTTCAAGTCCGTACTACCCACATGCCAATGGCCAGGCGGAGGCCACAAATAAAATAATAATGTCGGTGATATATAAGTCTTGCGGAGTGGAGAAGGATGACTGGGAGGAGTGCCTACCGTCAGTACTTTGGGCATACCGAACGACCTACAAAGTAACTACTGGACAGACTCCTTTCCAGCTAATGTATGGACAAGAAGCCGTGGTGCCAGTTGAATTCATGGTACCAAGTCTGCGGATTGCCATCGATAATCGCCTTGGCGATATGGAAAGCCTGAGGGAGAGGCTGTACGCGTTGAACAAATTGGACGAGCGAAGGATGATGGCTCAGTGGGCGACAGAAACAGCCCAGCAAAGACGGAAGGTGTGGCACGACAAGCATCTCCGGCGAATGAATTTTACTCCTGGACAACTAGTGTTAAAATTCAACGGGAGGAACGAAATTAAACCGGGGAAATTCAAAGTCCGATGGTTAGGGCCTTTCCGGATACATGAGGTCAATACGAACGGAGCGATAAAGTTATGGACGCTGGACGGGAAGGAGATACCAGACGCAGTCAACGGGTCGAAACTGAAGATCTATCACGAACGGAGGGAACCGGGAACCCCCAATCAGTCAGCCGCTACTAAAAATTGAAAAACTTGAAAAAAATATATATATAAAAGAAAATTTGGAAAAAAATATATATATATGATTTAAAAGACAACAACCGAAGAAGAAAATAATAACAAAAAAAAAAAAAAGAAAGGAAAAAGGCCACCGTACGGTGGGGAAGAGAAAGTGGCCACCGTACGGTGGGCCCACCGAAGGCGGCATCACCGCACGATGGAACCACCGTGCGGTGGGACCACCGATGGTGGAACCATCGTGCGGTGGGACCACCGACGGTGGAGACACCGTGCGGTGGAACCACCGACGGTGGCGCCATCGTGCGGTGGGACCACTGACGGTGGCGCCACCGTGCTGTGGGACCACCGATGGTGGCGCCACCGTGCAGTGGAACCACCGACGGTGGCACCATCGTGCGGTGGGCGCCACCGAAGGCCGCATAAAAAGGGATAAAACGCCACGCCGGGGCAAGGAAGAAACACCGCCGCAAGGATAAAACGCCACACCGAGGCAAGGAAGAGACAACGCCGAGGGAAGAAAGAGACACCACACCGCACGAAGGAGACACCACGCCGCACACCGCATGAAGGAGACACCGCACAGCCAGACCACCGCGCCACCACGCACAGCAAGGGAGTTTCTTGGATACAATGGCCGTGGTCCGTGAATAAAATAGAGACTTCTGTGAAAATTTTGAAGGCTGGGGCTCAGATTCTTCTGTTTTTCGTGGGGTTGTTCGATATTTGCAAATACTGGTGGGTTTATGCAAGCCGCTACCTCCATCACCAAATGTGAATGGCGCAGAAATGAATCAGTTGTTTGCCACAGTTCTGGACTGATTGGTTAAGGTTAAAAACTTGCACTCTTGTGCCGTTTAATTGCAAACTGGAACCAAGCATAAACAACAATAAGATTGGAAAGAAACTACAGCAATCCCACACAACCACACCACAGGCAGACCAAATAAGGGTTACGCGCAGCAGCAGAGGGAAGAATAAGAGCCACAGGTAGACCAAGCAGCCGCACGGCGGCAGCCAAAAAAAAAAGAGGGCCGTTACGAAGGGTGGATATTTTTTTTTTTTCTCTAAACAAATCAGTTACAGGAAGATCGATGGATTCAGCCGAGAAGAGGAGTTGGAAGAAACAGCTGCACGCTTCTTCCAGTAGCAGCCAGAAGGATAGAGGTAGCAATATCAGGATCTTAGCTTCAGGAGTACGTGTTGCAGGCGGCACCATGGATGCCAGCAGTCGGCAAAAACAAAAACAGCAAACACCACAGGTTGCCGCAAGTGCGAAAAATACAGTGACGCCACAGAATATTACTTTCGAGGGCTTGAATGGGTTGGAATGCCGAAAATGGTGGCAGGACACCTCCGATGATGACTTGGTAAAGCAAAACCTCCGGAAGGCACAAGTAGAGTGGGCTATTCGGATGCCCGTGATCCCCATCCGGGAGTACGAGGGTGCCCTCCGCTTCATGGTGGACACCTTCGACAGGCATACATGCACCAGCACGTTTGAATACCTCCGGAGGGATGTCACCATATCCTTCAAAGCAAGGGACTTCACGAGGGTATTCGGCATTCCGGGCAGCCAGGGTAAGAAAATAGACTTGAAGGCCAAGAAGATGACACAGGAGGAGAAGGAGCGGTGGATTAAATTAGTCTCCCGGAATTTGACCACAGCGGAGTTGGACAGCGTGGCTAGAGCCACGAAGAGTCGCGGAATCCGTAAGACTTTTGTTGCGGAGGGCCACTGGAGGTGCATCATGGATGTTATCAAGAGCAGATTGACAGGGTCGGGCAGGGCATCGGACATTGCCCTCCCTCAGATTATGCTGATGAATGGGCTGATGAATGGCATCGTATATGACTGGGCAGCGTTACTGGCAGAGCGTATGTATGAGTTTCTGACGCTCCAGCATCGCACCTTCTATATGCCTCATTATGCTATAGGGCTATTCCTGGAGGCCACGCGGGAAGTAGTGCCGGAGGACGAGTTGGAGGTACGGCCACAGGGACCGTTGGCAGCGGGAGAGCCTCCAATAATGTATTGGAGGCACTTGGACATTGGGCACTCTTCCGCGAAGCGGAAACGGGCGGTGGATAGGGCCTCGGCCTCAGGGGAGCCTGACAGCGAGAGGGAATCCAGCAGCATGGAGGAGTCGGAGGAGGATGATGAGGAGGACGATAGCAGTCAGGCAACGGAGGAGCCTGTACGAGTCCGGTTTGCCCCACCTCTGTTACCGATGGGCACGACTGTGCCAGCATCTGGAGTAGGCGGCACCTGTATTCCGGCCTTCGGGCAGAGCCATACGCCTGTTACATTGGGTCCCCTCCAGCACGAGCAACAGGGAGCACCGTCGGGCCCAGACACAGCGGCACTTACCGAGGGCATGGCAGAGTCGGGGACGGAGGAGTCACCGCATCGGGTAGTGGTCGAGCAGTGGCCGACGGAGGTGGAGGATATCGAGCCTCACGTGCGGTTGGAGGTCGTGGGTAGTGACGCTGTGGTGACTATTTCTGCTTCGTTGTTGGAGGAGCCGACCACAGCGACCCATCCCCCGGTCACAGAGATGCGTGCTGACCTCGAGGCTATGCAGAGTTGGCTCACACAGCGGTTTCAGATGACACTGGCACAGCCGGAGGGAGCTGTTGTATTTTCACCGCGTCGAGAGACTGGAGCGGACGTAGTCCACTTGGATGACTCGTCAGGGGAGGCACATGGACTCACAGTTGGGCACGAGGCAGGGGAGGTCGCCTCTGGGCAGGCACCAGGAGATGGTGCACCTTCGATGGCAGAGGCGGTGCAGCAGGATACAGTAGTGACCGTTCCACCAGGGCTTTCCCAGTCTTCGGCACAGGTGGGAGAGGATGTTGAGACTTATCTCGCAGACATGGTTGATATGGTAACGAGGGGTAGGCGGGTCGTGGCCGCCGCCCAGACGCACGCATTGCAGCAGGTGGTGGTGGAGCTAGAGCAGGTCCTACAGTTTATGCGAGTGGGCTGCCCGACAGCCTTTGCTACCTGCTTTGAGTCCCAGGGGTGGCCAACTACGGAGACAGAGGAGATGCTCCAGGCTTGGAGGCTGCGTCAGCCCGTTGTGGAGAGTCGGGTGACGGCAGTTGTCCGCGAGATCGAGCAGGTCTACAGGGATGCCTATTATACATTGAGGCGTACACAGCAGGAGTCTGTAGTCAGGGAGGCTTCCCAAGTAGCGTTGGAGAGCGAGGTCGCCAGTCAGCAGGCCTCATGGGCAGCCGAGAGGGCGCAGTTGTTGGCACAGCTAGAGGTGGCCCGCACAGAGACGGCTGAGATCCGGACAGCGAAGGCCGAGGTAGAGACCTGCCTGGCAGCCGAGCAGACACGGTTGGCCTGCGCGACGGAGGCAGTGGATACCAAGGAGAAGGAGTTACTGGAGGCAGCACACATGGTGAAGACAGCTCTAGAGAAGGTCCTCGTCGCGGAACGGGATGTGGCTGCACGCACTCAGCAGGTGTATGAGCTTCGTTCCCGCTTGGCAGCCCAGCCACCGCCATCTCACACTTCTACTTCAGGGACGCTTTCTCAGCCCCCTCCCTAGTCTTTCAGATATCTTGTATAGGTTGCATTATCTCCATTTTTGTAAGTCGCCTGGAGACGACTTTTCTTTTGGGGGGGGATGATGTTGGCGGCATTATTGTACACGGGAATAACATTAGTTAATTATGTGTAATTGTTTTGGTTAGTTGGCAACCGAGGGGTGGAAGTTGCGGTGCGACGGTTGGCGCTCGCACCCCCTCGGTACCCTTTTATACTCCGGAATGTAACTTGTAAAATACACTTATTATGAATAGAACAGCTGATACACTTTGTCTGATATTTACGGCATTATTCTGCGTTATGTCCTTTATGTCTTAAGTTATTCACCCGAGAGGGCAACAATTATCAAATGTCCAATCACCCATCTCAAAGAGTGGGTTATCAATCAGTTGAAGTTCAACAATATCCCTATGCTGCATCCAATCAAATTGATGATCCAGGCTCCTAATTTCAGATTTTAGGGGACAATGTACAAAGTCATACTCTTCCTGAACGTAATCAAGCTCATCCGTTACCTGTTTGATCTCCTTAGCCCCTTTCTTGTTCTCTTGTTCTCTGTTTTGTTTGATGATGTTAATCTGATTTTCAGCTTCTAGTAATGAAGTATGAGCATCCTCCAAAGTTACTCTGACTGTTCTAAGCTCCAAGGAAAGCTCATCCACCTTATCCTTAGTCTCCTTATATAATTTAAGAGCTTCATCCCTGCCATAAGTCATGTACAAGTAAGCTGCTTTGATTTCTTCCATATCTTTCTTCATTGTTTAAAAATCAGCAAGGGAAATATTAGGTTCATTTTGTTTTCTTGATGCCCTACGAATCAAGTTTTTTACTTACCTACAAGTGCTATCCAAACTTCATAAAACATGCACTTCATTTTCAACAGTTACCAAGAAATGTCTTTTCCAGTCATTATCAAACAAAGGTGATGTATTGCTGTTATGTTGCATGTTAAGATCAGAATTAGTCCCATACCTATCTATTGTGTCTTCATGTGCATCCTCCAAGTCATCAAGCTCACTAGGATTCTGCTTATGAACAACTTCTTCATCATACAATGAAGTTGCTGATGGGCCTTGAAGGTTTTGACTCTCATCAAAGTCTTCTTTCGTGATGTCTTCCTTGCACTCTTGCTGATTTAGACGTAGAGCAGCATTAGATTCAATCATAGAATCGCCATCATCTTTTGGATCAAACTTTTCACATGGAGAGAGTCGGGCAGCAGTAGCATGACTCATGGAGTTATCAAAAGAAGCCATTACTTGTCCGGAATTGTCAAGCATAATCTCCAAATTACCCACGAATAGGCTCATGCAACTATTACCTGAAGCAACAGCTGATTCAATATGTTGGAATCAAGGTGGTTACTGGGAGACATGGGTACTTGGGGTACTTGGAGACGTTGGAGACTAGTATCGGTACTGGTACGGCTAAATTTAAAAAATAGGAGACGGGTACTTCAAGACGCTATTTTTTTTAATATAATTTAATAAATTCTAAAAAATGACATGACATAAAACTTGAAAACAAAAACAATGGCAAAGTTTAACATTAAATTTAAAATTGAACAAAAAAATTAAATTAAAATTGCTTATGATACTGATACCATAGCCAATCTAAGAGGCCTATGCATCGGGAAGTTTCCGGAGACATTTATGGTACCAGAGACACGTCTCCATCTCCAGTATACATCTCAGGGGTTAGGCGACAGGTCTCCTGGTAACGTAGGTATTACTCTTGCTGACTTATCTTCAAAAGAATCTTCATCAGTAGATGCACATGGAAAGTCCACTTCATGCTTAAAATCAGCTTCCTCATTCAAATGATTCTTTTGAAGCAAACTTTATTGAGCTCAAGTATTTCTTCTTGAAATGATGGCAAGAGAGACCTGGAAGTAGATTGGATGCCTTCCAATAACCTTTCACCCATGCATTGATGATTAGGCTTCTAGTCTTTAGTGTACAAGAAGCATAGGCTTTGCCTTCTTAATTCATTCTTGCTAACTTTCTGAATTTTGTCATTGAAAAAGTCCTTTCCTTTGGTTTCTAATTTCTTTTTGAAGATGGATCTAAACCAACCAAAATGCTCTTGCCAGTATTGAAGATCTTCTAGTAGCTCTTCATAGGTCTTCATCTTTTTGATTAACCCTTCAGGCTGGCAGGATTCAGCTGCTTTGATACCACTGTAAGATGCCCCCTTGCTACTGCTACCCCTTTAATTTTTTGCCATTCCACTCATTGTAATTTTGTCAAACAGTTTGCTTGCAAGCTGATTA
Source organism: Cryptomeria japonica (assembly GCF_030272615.1). NCBI lineage: Eukaryota > Viridiplantae > Streptophyta > Pinopsida > Cupressales > Cupressaceae > Cryptomeria > Cryptomeria japonica. The sequence goes on from NC_081412.1 coordinate 333,554,704, forward strand.
CTAAGTTTCTAGTTTGGTTAGGTTCTGAGTTACAGTTGCTTGGAAAGATTCAGCAGATTTAACAACACAAATATAACACAGATAACAGTATTGCAGCTTGCTATGTTAACTTCAACCAAATTAAGCCAAATGTGTTTCTATACCAATGGATCTGGTAAAACATTAACAGCAGATTACTACTCTATTTTTCCAATAAATGAAACAACACAATGTATTTGCATACCACAAAATGTTGCTCCAGCCTTGATAATGTTCACAGAATACATTAACAGCTTATTAGACCCTTGTCTTTCACATTCCAGCACTGTATGGCCAAATTTCCAGCAAGTACGGCTCATGCCCAAAGGGTTTCAGACCCTAACAGCACCTAGTCTATATTTTGAGACATGTACAAGCCCTTTAATGATATTCCAAGGTAGGTGTGGCACTGTTGTAAGTGTTCCCTAGTCTGTACGGCCCTCTTTAGTCTTGTACTACTCAAAAAACCAGCTGTATGGCTCAGCAAAAAGGTCCCAGCCAATACTACGGCCAGCAAGTGGTGTCTCAGTTCTGTACGGCCAACAAGTACGGCCCTTCCAATGTTTATGGATCAGCAAGGAGGTGACATCCATCAGATTTAAACAAGTTAAACAATCACAGTCAATACTTCACCACTTCTATTCAGCCACCCTGAATAATTTCTCCAATTGACAATGGGTTTCTGTCCACTGCCTCCAAGCTCGAGGGTTCCGTCCTCAAACCTACTGAAAGCCCAAGCTCCCAAATTCTCCTAGAGAAAATAATAAACCAAGCATATCTGAAAATGAGCTCTTTGAAATCTTTTATAATGGCCACATAAGAGCTCACTCACTCAACTCGCCAATGTGGGATAAATAACATAATTCCCCATTTACATTTTATGTCTTCAATGTGTTATTAAATAAGGGGACCATTTTATTTAAATATTTCCCACTTAACTATAGTCCCGCATTAACAAAGTTAAATATTTATATTTAACTTTATAATCTAACTTTATTAATGGATAAATATATCATATCATGATAATAAATTCTCCAGTTCATATTGAACATTTTCCATTGACATGATACTATCACTGATGATCCAAACCTGGCCTGACTAAGTTACTATAAATAGTAAGTATCCCAAAAACACATCAAAACACCTCAAAATCACCTACAACTGTAAGTTCCTAGGCCAAATATCATCAAGATCCCTTAAATGTACTAAGCCTACGGGGCCATGGAGAAATAGGCTATCGACAACATCATACAATGCGTGCTAGAAAGGGGACATTACACTTTCCTTGGTGATGATCACGACCATGCTAGAACACTTCCAAGAGGCTATCAAAGTCTAATCCATGACGAGAGAATGGAATGGCAAGTTAATCAACGAGTGATGAATAGCTGAAAATGCTCCTTTCTTCCACTTCCTTCCAATTCATGCCCAAATCCCCGGCCTATTATGACTCACCTTCCAATTACGATCAAAAGGTCCGGCCAGCATGAAGAAGTCTTCCACTCCATATCTAAAATCAGACATGAAAACAGTGAAAATCAGACTTGCAAAAATGAGACTTAAATTGGTGAAAAATAAGCAAAAAAAAAAGGGAAATTGGACTTAAAATCAGATATTTCATGATCAAAAAATTCATTTCCAGATTTAGAGAAGGTAGTGGGAAGCTTGATTAAGTAATTTTTACAATGTTTTGATTAAAGTTGTGTTTGTTTCCAGGTTTGATGCAAGTGGGATGAACATGCAAAGGAATGTGAAGAGGGTCAAGACATCAAGGCGTGGAAGGAACATCACTCGCATGCAAGAGGGTGAATCAAGGTTCGAAGGATCAAACACAAAACACTTAACGCAAGCTAGAGAACAAGATTCAAGCTATGGGAGGACTTAGCAACGAGTGATGACACAAAACACAAAACCTTTGGAGCGCACCAAAGTGCGCTCATCAGCTCACATACAACATCAAGATTTCACCACATAAGCAAAGACTGTTGGCGGCATTATTGTACACGGGAATAACATTAGTTAATTATGTGTAATTGTTTTGGTTAGTTGGCAACCGAGGGGTGGAAGTTGCGGTGCGACGGTTGGCGCTCGCACCCCCTCGGTACCCTTTTATACTTCGGAATGTAACTTGTAACATACACTGATTATGAATAGAACATCTGATATACTTTGTGTGATATTTACGGCATTATTCTGCGTCATGTTCTTTATATCTTAAGTTATTCACCCGAGAGGGCAAACATTTGGCGCCGTTGCCTAGACGAACTCGAGAACGGAAGACACGGATGGCGCACAGACATAATGGGCCTACCCGTTGGTGAAGTAAACCCGGAGGCCGACGACGCACGGACAGAACTTTACACAGGAGAAGACACGGCAACGCGAGAATTTTCAATTTTGCTCCAGGTAGCCATTCAGACATACGTTCGACGAGAAGCGGCGGAGGCAGAAATCCCACCAAGTGCCGTGTGGACAGCGCTGGAGGTTAGCCCGGCAGTAAACCGGTTAATGAACCACCTCCCCCGACTGCTTGCACAAGCATCGCTGGCACAGCAGGCCCACCTGGAGGAGATTGCCCAAGAAGAGCGACGACAACAAATCCTGCAACGCTACGAAGAGAACAACCGACGGGACACGGAAAGAGATGGCGCCAGGCCAGGAGGGAATTGTACCGTGAACTTATTATTTTCAAATAAAAGTGTCATTGACACGAGTTGTACTTGAGCAGATGAATTAATAAAGACATGTTTTGATTTAAGAATTGAGAGTTATGGAAATGTGCGACAATTAATACCAAACCTATTGAATAAAGATAGGAATAGAAAACCGGAAACGAACGAGTGGGAGGCCGCGCAGAGGGCTTTGATTCTGGAGCAGCAAGTAGAACGTAGACGGAGGCTGAGGCAACTTGCCGAAGGACGACCTGCCGAAGGGGGACCCGAGGGGAACCAAGGAGGTGTCACGGAAGGTGCAGAGGCCGACGAAAATTTCTACGCGTCGCCAGATCATCGTAGGACGCGGAGCCATGAAGAATTTATAGAAGAAACAAGGTTACGGCGAAATCTAGTCGAGGAGACTCGGGATCAGTTTAGGAACTTATCCCTTACGCCACAGAGTGAAGATCACCAAGGGGAAGCAGGAGTAGGAGCATGTCAAAACGAAGGGGAGGGCAACAATACGGGTGTAGGTGCCACACGCGACAGGCAAAACACCGTACCTCCAGGACACACCACCAACACTACCGGAGGTAGCAGCGCAGGGCCGCAGACACAGACACAACCGCCTCCAGGAAGACGACCAGGGATGGCGAGCAAACAAAAATTACCAAAGTTCACAGGGGACGGCAAGGAAGACCCCTTACGGCACTGCCGTACATGTGAAACCATTTGGTCTGCCAACAGAGTAACAGACCAGGATGACTGGGTACAGCAGTTTCCAGCCACGTTACGTGGAGTCGCCATAGATTGGTACTCCGATGTAGATAAGCAAAAAGTGGCCACATGGGCTACCCTATAGAAGGAATTCACGGAGGAGTTTCGGTTGCTCCGTGATGACAACGAGATTGTAACAGAGATATACAGTACCAAGCAAGGTACTAAGGAGACAGTACGGGCATACAGTCGGAGGCTGAAAGAACTCTTGGGTAAAATGGAGAGCCAGCCGGTTGAGGGCTTAAAAGAACGATGGTTTGTGGAAGGATTGAAATCCTCCCTACAGAAAAAAATGAAGATTGTACCCCCGACGTCATATGACGACGCCTATAACAGGGCGATGGATCTAGAAAGCGAATACAAAACATCAAGGAAGAAGAAAAGTAATAAATATTCATCTGACGATGATGAAGATTCTGACGGAGAGAGCAGTAGCAGTGGTGAATCGAAGAAAAGGTACACAATATATAATACCCGAAGGGGTGCGACACAACCGTCGCAACTCCAACTACCTACCCGTCGGCTAACTAACTGACCGCCGTAACTCATTATTACCGACGACAACATAAACATAATGATTATTCCCGGCAACATCATCCCCCCCAAGAAAAGAAGTCGACTTCGACGACTTAATACAAAATAGAGATGAACGACAGAAACTACTGACGCCAGTCGGGCCCGGATCTTATACACTTGCTGCGTCCTCGCCTGAAAACCCTTTTCTGCTACCATCCGATGCTCAAGTGCGGATTTCACCAATATTGCTTCCTTTGCCATCACAGTCCTCCTGTGCCTAACCCAAACTTGTCTACAAAACACGTTTTCCAGTCTCAGCTTCCACCAACTGCTACTTAAATGATACTGTCTCCCTAGCCAATTTGTCCTCGATAGCCACCCGTGCTCCCCAAAAAAAAAAGTCATCTCCAGGCGACTTACAAAAATGGAGATAATGCAACCTATACAATATATCTAAAAGACTAGGGAGGGGGCTGACAAAGCGTCCCTGAAGCAGAAGTGTGAGATATCGGTGTCTGGGTCGCCAAGCGGGCACGGAGCTCATACACCTGCTGAGTACGTGCAGCCACATCCCGTTCCGCCACCAGTACCTTCTCTAAAGTTGTCTTCACCATGTGTGCGGCTTCCAGCAACTCCTTCTCTTTTGTATCCACTGCCTCCGTCGCGCAGACCAACCGTGTCTGCTCGGCTGCCAGACGGGTCTCTACCTCGGCCTTCGCTGTCCGGATCTCAGCCGTCTCTGTGCGGGCCATCTCTAGCTGGGCCAACAACTGCGCCCTCTCGGCTGCCCATGAGGCCTGCTGACTGGCCACCTCTCTCTCCAACGCTACTCGGGCAGCCTCCCTAACTGCAGACTCCTGCTGTGTACGCCTCAATGTATAATAAGCATCCCGGTAGACCTGCTCGATCTCGCAGACAACTGTCGTCACCCGACTCTCCACAACGGGCTGACGCAGCCTCCAAGCCTGGAGCATCTCCTCTGTCTCCGCAGTCGGCCACCCCTGAGACTCAAAGCAGGTAGCAAAGGCTGTCGGGCAGCCCACCCGCATAAACTGTAGGACCTGCTCTAGCTCCACCACCACCTGCTGCAATGCTTGCGTCTGGGCGGCGGCCACCACCCGCCTACCCCTCGTTACCATATCAGCCATGTCAGCAAGATAAGTCTCAACATCCTCCCCCATCTGTGTCGAAGACTGGGAAATCCCTGGTGGAACGGGCACTACTGTATCCTGCTGTGAAGGTACTGCCTCCGCCACCGAAGGTGCACCATCTCCTGGTGCCTGCCCAGCAGAGGCAACCTCCCCCGCCTCGTTCCCAACTGTGAATCCATGTGCCTCCCTTGACGAGTCATCCAAGTCGACTACCTCCGCTCTAGTCTCTTGACACGGTGAGAATACAACAGCTCCCTCCGGCTGTGCCAGTGTCATCTGAAACCGCTGTGTGAGCCCGCTCTTCATAGCCTCGAGGTCGGCCCGCATCTCCGTGACCGGGGGATGGTTCGCTGTCGTCGGCTCCTCCAACAACGAAGCAGAAACAGTCACCACAGCGTCACTACCCACGACGTCCAACCGCACGTGAGGCTCGGTCTCCTCCACCTCTGTCGGCCCCTGCTCCTCAACACCCACTACCTGATGCGGTGACCCCTCCGTCCCCGACTCTGCCATGTCCTCGGTAAGTGCCGCTGTGGCTGGGCCCGACGGTGCTCCCTGGTGCTCGTGCTGGAGGGGACCAAGTGTAACAGGCGTATGGCTATGTCCGAAGGCCGGAATACAAGTGCCGCCTACTCCAGATGCTGGCACAGTCGTGCCCATCGGTAACAGAGGTGGGGCAAACCGAACTCGTATAGGCTCCTCCGTTGCCTGACTGCTATCGTCCTCCTCATCTTCCGCCTCTGAATCCTCCGTGCTGCTGGAATCCCTCCCGCTGTTAGGCTCCCCTAAGGCCGAGGCCCTATCCACCGCCTGTTTCCGCTTCGCAGAAGAGTGCCCAATGTCCAAGTGCCTCCAATACATTATTGGAGGTTCTCCCGCTGTCAACGGTCCCTGCGGCCGTACCTTCCAACTCGTCCTCCGACACTACTTCCCGCGTGGCCTCCAGGAATAACCCTATAGCGTAATGAGGCATATAGAATGTGCGATGTTGGAGCGTCAAAAACTCATACATACGCTCTGCCAGTAACGCTGCCCAATCATATACGATGCCATTCATCAGCCCATTCATCAGCATAATCTGAGGGAGGGCAATGTCCGACGCCCTACCCGACCCTGTCAATCTGCTCTTGATGACATCCATAATGCATCTCCAGTGGCCCTCCGCAACAAAAGTCTTACGGATTCCACGACTCTTCGTGGCTCTAGCCACGCTGTCCAACTCCGCTATGGTCAAATTCCGGGAGACTAATTTAATCCACCGCTCCTTCTCCTCCTGTGTCATCTTTTTGGCCTTCAAGTCTATTTTCTTGCCCTGGCTGCCCGGAATGCCAAATACCCTCGTGAAATCCCCTGCTTTGAAGGATATAGTCGTGTGAGACAAGGCCCAAGGAAGACATTGCAGCATTTCAAGTCTCAAGCTAATACAAAGCAGCTGATGGGATCATTATCACGAACTCCAAGCAATATCAACAAGGAAGATCAAGCACTCAAGGAAGAAATTTTGCAAAATATTCAAAAATCATTGTCAGTATAGCAAGATGGAAACTCCAAGGCGGAAGTGAACAAGTTAAGAAGATGATGCAATTAGGGAGTATTTCCCACCATCATTCCATTCTTCACTGCAAACACTTGGATAATATTGAGTATCAAGAGATATGCCTCAATCATCAACCTTTGTGATGAGTTACAACGAGCTAGCTACGGCAGCATCCAGTCATCACTTATCCAATCACATTATTTCAAGCTAAGGCGTCTAGATTCAATGCACCTAGCTCATCCATCAAAGAGATAACTACCACATGAAGGCACAAAGTTCGATGCACCTACCATCGTCATCTATTGGTCAATTATTCAAGGAAGGACATGTATCCCATTAAATGTAATTTTGTCATGGGTCAAGCATTAAATGCTTTGTAATGGGCGTAAACAACCTGATTAGGGGTTCTATCTTTTGATCTTGGCCATTGATGAGGATTTGATCCTGGCCCTTCATTGTAATGAGAGCACTATATAAGGCTCCACTTATTCATTTGTAAAAGGATAATGGTTAATAGTGAATAGCGAATTGATAGTTCAATAGCAAATAGTTAGAGTAGAGTAGGAAGAGAAGGAAAAGATTATTGTCAAGACTTTGTTGTGAGAAGCGTATAAACTTCATTGAAGATATGGTGAAATTCATATGTTGATTCAGTAATTTGCATGGTCTTTACTTCTTGTTTAAATTTTCATGTTGTTTAGAATCTTTAGATGAATCGAAGAACTTTGTGCATAATCAATGGTGAAATTCATACATCCATACTACTAACACCTTACTGATTGTAAAGTGTCTTGCATAGTCAACTAGATCCATCTTAGCCAAGCTTAACTTCAATTATCACTCCATTGATATGCTTCATCTTGATGGTATCTATACTTGTAGTGGTGATTTGAAAATCATAAAGCTATCCCTAGAAGATTGCATTAACCTTGTGGAGATGTTCGTTGCATGTCAAAGCAAAGCTTAGTTGAATTTCATCAAAGACTATTCATTGCACTTACATTCCTAGGGTTAGATTAGCTTTCTCAACCCTTTATCCTTTTCCTATATTTTTCAATCAAGTTAGATTCCACGTTGCAACAATATTCAAGCATTCAAGATTCAACGTAAGTCCCCCTTGTGATTCTAGCAAAATCACATCAAACACACTGAGTCTATCCAAGAGCACGCCAAGACCTTACATCAAAAACCTTGGAGTCACCTCCTATGATCACGAAGCTTAGCATAAGAGGAGATTTTGTTCAAGAGAGGATAGAATACTTAGTATTTTATTCTGTGTTGCATAGTGCATAAAAACACCAACACAAACCATAGACAAAATTCCTAAAATCTACTTCAGACCATCGAAAGGAATTGGATTTAAACAATGTTTTGTCTTTTTCTTCTTTTGTTGCTCTGCTGAATCCAGAATAAACATCTGGTGGTCCCATCTGAAGGCTCACAATTAATCGATTCTTAGACCCTGCAGCTGTTTTGATACATGCTATAGCAAATTTCTTGTTGAACAGAACAATAAGAGAGATTCCACTGAAAATTATAAATGGAAGGAAAAGTAGAATGAGGCATCGCTAAATATGCTTTGTGATATGACACATCTGTCATCCTCACGTCAAAATCAGTCCAAGAAACCTTGAAAATTGAAGATGATTCAAGTAATGTTATACTTATGCATTAATAACCAAGGAATACACATCAAAGATTAAAGAAAATGCAGCAATAAGACAAGAAAATATACCCAAACAAAATAATGTACAGAAAGAATATTCATCCACTTATCTTGATGAATTAGTTCTGCCAGAGCACATTACAGAAAACTGAACATTGACAGTTAGTCCTGAATCAGTAATCGATCAACTTCTATTTAAAAATTCAACATTATTGTCACCACTCTCATCAGTGGTTACATACTAAGTCAAAAGACAATACCAAATTTATGTAACCAGATCAAGATTTTTCTACCATTTCCTCATTATCACAATATCAAGTTACATAGAAAACACTTGCCTATTCAATTAAAATTTCAGCACCTCATATAGTCAAATTGCAAAATTTGATAGATGGCAGACAATAGGTCTTTTCATGTAGTCATTAATGAGCTTCTAAATTGAAACGCATTTCCAACCATGGCTGTCAACACCTTACCTGGAATTCTGTCATGGAGAATTCAAGAAAAAAATTAAAAGAAAACCCAACTTATACATGGACATATTCATTTTAATGAAGTGTGCATGGCAAATCATGAATCAATACTTCAACTGGGCACCAGCTTGGAGGGATGAACCAGGTGAAAATTAGGTATATAACAGTGTAAGAGGTCATTGAACTTTTCTTCTAACATCCATTATGACTAGTGCCAGGTAAAGACAAGTCGTGAAATAATGAAAATATAAAGAAAGCCACAATACAAGGCTACCACAAGAACAACAAGAACAATAATATCTGGCATCAAGTAAGCTGCCAAGATATGATATACGCAGGAAGAAGGATCCTAAAAGGCCACATCACCTCCTTTTTTCACTTCTCTCCTACTGCATGCTTAAAATAGCATCAGAGAAATTTCAGTATATTGTGGAAGGTTAGTTGTGAAGACCCCAAGTCCTCTCTGACGGTGCTACTTGAATTCTCGGATGAATACTACTGAAAGTTTTGTTTTGTTTTCTAAATTTTGTACATTTTTTGTGTTTTTGGAATATAAAAAGCAATGCAAATAAAGAACATAGGAATGCTCAAAACTGAAAATTGAAAAGATTCAGAAAGTAATGACTGCAGCAACCATATTTATTCATTATCCAAATATTTTGAATCCTTTACATACATATGCATACCCGGATATGATGACCAGATTAATTTGTATGTCTGCTGGCAAAAAGCAAATTCCGGACAATTCGATTCTCATTGAATCAGCAAGGAATCCTCGTAAATTTTATGCCAATGTCCTTCCTTGGACCCAATGCCTTCACTAAAATTTTCTTGGGATTTTTAAACCCTTCCTATTCAAGATCGCCCTCCTATCTATGGCGCCCTTTCTTGCTGCAATTAATGGCTGCTAAAAAGCAGTTCGTACAACCTTCGAATGAGTGCTAGCAATCACATAAATGCAGACTTTAATCCCCCTTAAGCTGGTCCCTTTAATCTGATTGATTTCTCTAAAATTCTTTTTCCAATTTGCACAATCTTGACCTCTGAATGAAGCCAATTGATGAGCAATCTTCAGCTGATATCTCACAACCTCGGAAAACTGATACAATGAAGAAGCTACGCTCTCCAATACCTAAAAAGCTCTGGACTTGCAGAAACCCTCGTCTCTGTTCTCCAACGCTCAGTGAATTTGTGAAAAGAGTTTATCAAAATGCCAAAGAATGAAAATCGATTTCTCTTTGGTAGCCTCTATATCCCTTCCTTGAAATCAAACTTCTCCAAAAAGCTCATTAAATGCTCAATTAAATGTTATAACATTGCACTTTAATATTTATTATTTCTCCACCTTGGGATAGGCACCCATAATTAATTAAATATTTGACCCCCTTTTAATGACAACTTGACCATCAAGTCATAACATTAGGTTATTAATATCTCTTTTCTAATTAATTAATATCATTTAGGCCATTTAAACATTAATAACTCCTTTAATATTCATTATTTTTCAATCCCGTCTGAACCAAAGGGTCAATAACTGCATCCACTGCACATCTGACTGCCCTACTAAAAATAGTAAGGGTCCCTCTCAAGCATCTCCTGACTTACTATAAATAGTAAGTATGAGAAACTAAACTCTGGAACCCATACAAATGCCAATACTGGAACTGCTGAGCTCTGAAGAAGAAGAAGAAGAATAACCCATTCGCTGACTAGGTCTCTGCCTTAAAGGACCCTCTAACCAACCCCATTAGCCTACGAGGGTCAACTAATAGGTTAATCCTGTTGACTATCTACTGTCTAACTAGAAGGGGACATCACATTAGTCAAAACACTTTTAGCAACTATTGGCAACTAGCCTGCTTGAAAGGATTAAAAGAATGCTCGAGACGAATATCATTTTACATAGTGGACACATGGACTAGGTTATGTTTTCACCACTCTTGTTTTTGCAAAATTTGTGCAGTTGTGCTCTCATGCTCTTATAACCATAGAAACGGGACTCGGACTCGGCGCGGACTCGGCAAGGGTGACTCATCAAAAAATTTCAGCGCAAACTTTGTAGGACTCAGCAAAGTGAAAAACCCAAGAAATTTAGAGAATTTTAAAGATTTAAAACTTGTTTCATGCACCCTTTATTTAATAAACCTTAAAGGCACAATAACATAGAAGCTAATTTGATCACATACACAAGTATACATCGATCCCATAATTATAAACGCAAATTGTAGCTGAAGGAAATAACAAACTTAGATATATAAATATTGTCAAATGTATACAAAACTAATGGAATATAAAACCATGACATCAAATGTTCCAAACAAATATCAAAACAATAACTACAAGTCTATGGCTCAAAGGAGCCTACATCCGTCCTGCAAAGGCGTCTAAGGTAGGTCCTAGATGATTCAGCAGCCATAGTCTATGTCCATGACTCCATGCCACCCTCACCAACATCAGTTGTGCTTGTGTCTACTCATGCTCTAACCTCCTCCTCTACCATGGCTACAACCTCAGGCTCTCTATTTTCTTGGTTGACCCAATCAAGGTCCTCGTCACTAAAGAAAGGATCCATAGCCTCAATGATCGACACAAGGTGTTCGATTTGAGAAAAACCCAACAATACATTTGTTTTTTATTCATTTAAACCCTAAGTTACCGATTCTTCCCCTTTTGGCCTGGGTTTCGGTTCTGGTTCTTGCCTGGTCCTGGTTCTCCCCGGGTTCGACCTGGGTTCCACCAGGGTCCTTCCTAGGTGGCCGGGTTCCCTGTGGGTCCGCAGGAGGACCCAGGTGAACCCAGGAGGACCCGCGTGAACCCATGCCCGTGGTTTCCCAAAAACGGGGCCCACGGGTCAACAAAACAATAAAAAAAGACTTTTTAAAATAGTTTTTTAATAATAAAACTCTAATTCGCCTCTTTATGACTTTTTTAAAAAGACTTGAAACTTGAATATTATCTTTTTTGCAAATTATGAATATGATATTAGACATTAGTTATTAGTTTACTAATTACATTTGCGATATATGAATATTTATTGGCATTGGCAATTAATAATTATGGATTTATCATTTATCATTTATCATTTATGTATGGAAAGTTACATTGTATATTTTATTTTTGTATGGATTGTATATATCGACCATATATATAGTATATGGGTATATATATATATGTGTGTGTGTGTGTACGGACAAACCCGTACCCGTACCCAAGATTTTTTTTTTTTTGCCGAATCCGCAAATCCGTACCTGAATCCGAACCCGAACCCGAACCGGTAACTTAGTTTAAACCCTACAATCATGGTATTTGATGAGATCACGTTTTGCATACAATTCACATGCCATGTGAATGCTCACAACTTTTTGCATAAAGTTATTTTTTTCACGTACTTAGTTTATTTATTTAAACTCTGAATTGTAACTGTAAACAGTTTTCACATGCCGTGTGAATGCTTCCACATTTTCCATACATGCCTATAAGCATACTTGCTATTATCTAGAATTTTTTGAATTATACTAAAAATATTGTCATCTCCAAGTACCCTTGTCTTCTATTTTTGAAAATGTCATACCAGTACCGATACCAATCTCCAAGTACCCCCCTTTCTCTTGGTAACCTTGATTTATATTAATTTTTCTAATGTATTTATATTCTAATAATTTTTAATTTATATAACACAAGTTTAATTATGATTTTTTTTAAAAATTTCTTCTTGTGAAACTTCATCCAAATTTTTTCGTTGTCAAACACAAACTCGAACTCAAACCTTGTGACTATGAGCTGTACAGAGTTATAGTCTAGCTGAGTAATTGCATGATCAGATGTCTCCATGGCTGGTAACAAGTTAGGGGTTTTTTTGCCATAATCTCTCTCATGTCATATCTTCTGAGAAGTGCAGCTTAAGGATTAGTTGATTTTGCAAAACTGTAAAGTGTTGCAAATGCTTTGTAATAATCTTTTCCTTAATTGACAAACCCCTTTTAGTGGCATCTAAGGAACATTCCCATAACTTCCAAAAAAAGTGGGGGTAAGAAGGGAATATATCCTCAAAGTCCCCAAGATGTATGTGACATTTGTGACATCACTAAAATCCAAGGGGTGTATTCCTATGAGACACTACGACATAAACCATTTTTTTTTGTTTTCCAGAAGTTAAGAATAAACTCAAATTCTCTCATTTCTTTCTAAAGTTGATAGTGGAAAAACTCAAGTACTTCACACCTTTTATTAATTTCCTGAAATTCATCACATGTACTGTCATTATATGAAGTTTCTTTTATCATATTCCTCAAATACACTTCTTATACTTTCTATTATCTAATAATGCATCCCCTTACTTTAATAACCACCCTCAATTATTGTGCCAATTTTTTGCAAATTTCAGTGCACAATCATTTTGTCTAGCAGTTTGCAGGAAACCAAATATGGCATATTTGGGGCTGCAAACACTTGGAACTGTAGCAACTAACATTTCAAGTCATAATCTCATCATTAAATGATATCATTGACCTAAGGTTTCATATATGGGCAATTTGTCAAACACTTGTATGTTGCTGGTCTGATTACATTTTGCAATTTGTTTGAAAGGATATTTCAAATTAGCATCATAACATAGTTGTCCCAACTTCACATATGATTAACCTCTCCATCCAAATAAAATAAAAATGTAATTAACAGAAGTATCTTTATTCATCCCTGAACATCGCTATTACATATACCTTCAAAAATTTACACACAATTGAATGAAATTAATAAAATAAAAATTTCTGCAGACCAAAATGCTGTCCTGGACTTTTGAAAGCTTCCAAATAATAGTATGGCCGTCCTCTTAGAATAGTACAGCAGCTTGTCTCATGGTATGGCAGACCTTGTGGTACAGCTGGCACATAAAGAGTGTGAAAGATAAAGAAGAGCGATTTCCTTGTTCGCTGACTCCTTTGACCATTTTTAAGAGCTGCAATGGCTTTTGGCCACACATTGAATCTTTCAAAGAGCCACGCACCTTTGTTGGACCCCACAATGGTACAGAACTCTTCTAACATGCTGTGATCCCTTTTGGATGTGTACGGCAGGCCTTTAAGGCCTCTATGCCAATAATTGGAAAGGCTTTCAAGGGCTTCAATACAATTTAACCGGTCACTCTTGCTAAGTCCAGAGGTGTACAGCTCCATAAAGGGCTGCTAAAATGGAACAGCTGGGTAAACCCAGCTGATAAAAAAAATTATTTTTTCTAATCTTTTTTGCAAAGCTGGGTAAACGTCACTGTAGTTTCTGATATTTTTGGGTACACACACAGGACAAAATAAACTCACAAATCTGTACCTGCAACCTGGCAAACCTAGAAAAATCTAAATAGATAAATCAGTTGCTCCAAATCCTGCAAACCTTTAGCACCAACCTGTTACCAGCAAAATCTTCAGCACAAGCATAAAATTTGGGTGATTCCACCTACAAATCAGCTAGGGTACGTCTTTCACTACCAAAACCAATCTTTGTCATAGGGGTTTCCATCCCACGACTAGAAAGTTGAACAATAGCTAAAAACTGCCACAAAGACTTTCACAAAAGATGAAAAATCCAGAATGAATGAAAATAAGCCTTTTCAGCCTCTTTTATAACTTTTCTGGGGAGCTTTGCAAAATTATAATTTAAAATCACTTTATAATTGATAATCTCTTTTGCTCCATAAAGTGACTTTATTTCATTTTAAAACTTTCCCTTCACTTCAGTCACTAATAATTCACCTTATTAAATAATTTAAATAAGTTGTCTTTTAATATTTGCTTTCCTGACAACTTAACATTTAATTATTAAATTGTTTTCTGCGCATCTAGCCAAGTTGCAGAAAATACAAAAAAATGCCCAAAGTAATTCCAGAATGCGCCAACATATGGAAAAGCTCATTGGAGATCCAACTTATTAAAAAATTGACAGTTTCCATAAATGGAATATTCCTCCAAGAATTTTGGAATGCACCCAAAATGACAAAACTGCCTCTGGAAAGCATCAACAAACTCATTGTGATCCCTTGAACACAACACCAATAACTAATTTTCATTCCAAAACGGCTGGTACTCTCCAAGAAATCTAGAGCTAACTACAATGTTGGAATGACCGAGAATGGGGATATCACACTTACCCTATAGTTCAAAGCATTGTAAACTTCATGTAAAACTTTGAATTTTTGTTTTATTGCATCAAAATCAAAACTACCAAAATTCTAGCACATAATCCTCATTTGAAAGATGGTATATCAAGCACAGTTAAAAAACTTGGACTTGGCAAGCTGATTTTTTGGCTTGAACTTGACACAATCTTGGCACATGCTCAACACTTTTAGAAAGCATGATGTAAAAAAATATCTTACCAAAAACATGAATTTTTGACAATTTGGCCTAGATTGCATCAAACCATATGAGGCCAAACTCGCCAAGTCTACAAAACAAGCCAATAGGGATTGATTAGCCTCGTCCAAGGCTCAGGGACTTGCTAGGTATCTAACCAATCAAGTAACACTAAAAGTTGGTCAAACTAAGCAACACAACTACAAAAACATATACAAACAATGGAAACAACAGGATGGATAGACTTTAATTCCTTACATAGGGCGATGAACCATAACAATTACAAAATGCATCCCTTTCCAATTGTAAACCTTTTTAAGAATGTTTATGTATATACATCCTAATCCCCAACAAAACCCATTATAGTACCCCATAAAGCAAAAAGATTTTAAAATTTAGGCACCTAGTCACAAACCTTGCTTATGCATTTTATGTAGATCAAAACACGAGGAAGATCTTTGGAACATGCATGTTTCAAAATGAGTGATAAGTTTTCTATTGGCATCAACCCTTCAATCCCCATTCTTATCTTCCCTTTTACAATCATCTAACGTATTTCCATTGTCTTTGTTCTCAAACCAATAGTCTCAATTTATAATTGTGACTTCCTTGGGACCACAACCTTGGTCTAGTCACATAAACAAAATCACCTGTAATGCCCCCTTTTGTTATTCTTTATGAGATAGGGAACACTTAACTCTATTAATCAATTGCAAGAGGCTTCTTTCCTTAAAGTCTCAAATAATACTTAAAATAATAATAATTGAAGTTACTTGATTGCAAGAATGATAGTTTACGATACCACTTTATATTTGATTGTTCTTATGAAATGCAATTGATACCACTTATATTCTGATATTATATAATATATGTAAACAAATATCACTGCTATCTCTGATATGGCACTTAAACATATGCAAGATGATCTTGATTAATATATCTGATCCGCAACTATGGTCTGATTAGATGCTGCTGTGCCTGATCTCTCTTGAAGGAATATGCAAGTTGAGATCTGCAATCTGCAGAAGTAAAAAGAATTCTGCTCTTTCTGATGTGTCACTGTAGAATATATGCTTTGAATCCCCTCGGTGGACTATAGCAATAATGCTATGAGAGCTGCATCTGATCTAGCAATGGTAATATGCTGATAATCTGCTTCAATCACATATAGTGATGAAGTACGATTGTTGTCTCCGATTTGTACTTGAAACAAATGCAATATCTTGGTGCTGTTTCTGATATAGACTTAAGATATGCAACCTTTATGCCAAGGGCAAATGCTCGATAGAGCCTATCCAATATGGATACAAAGGAGAAATAAATACAAATCCCATGCCTTCCTAGAATGAGATGGATCCTCAATATATATCTTGCAAAATTAAAGGGTTGCATCTCTTGAAGGCCTAAGAGACACAATGCTTCTTAATCACACCTCCCAAAATATATGTGAATCGGTTTGTATGCAAACTGTGATTTGTTTATTTATTGTCTAATAATTCCTTGATTGCACATGCTCTAAATCGCTGTTATCATAATCATTTTCTTAACTACTTCTTGCATAATTAGGCTTTATCAATATCATGACTAATCGTTGGATTGGTTAATCGCTTTATCATTAATCGATTCTTAACAAGCAGATTTGATGGAGGTTATTACCTTCTTTAATGCCTTAATTACACTGATTTCCAACCACGATCTGCAGTTGCTATCTTTATACCTTTCATTGATCGGATTGGCTTCGCCATTCATGATTATCTTTGCTGATGGTAAATGATTACTGATTATCTAACATATTCGACTTCTTTATGTATGATAATCTGATTCATTGTCTCAATTTTGTCTCTGCAAAGACTTTACAAAATTGAGATGCTCGATTCACATGATGTGTAAAGGATGGGGACATCACAGTCTCCCCTTCTTGAAAATGCTTGCCCACAAGCATTCTCAAATTGTTGAGTTGATACCTGGATCCCAAGGTTGGTAGCACCATTTGTTTAGGGTATTATTCACTAATGAGGATGGTATCCTAAAAGCTGTCAAGAAGTAGGACATTCCAATGCTGTCCAAACTTTTTGGAGAAAAGTATTTTGTTGATCTTGAATTCTTTACTAGGTTCATCATATTTTGTTTGATGTTTCACAACTTTTGTCCTCCAAATGATTCCTGGATTCCAAATCATCCTTATTTGTGTACCACTACGTTATTATTGTGCCATCCTGATTTCCATAATTTGACTCTTATGCCCAAACTGTAATTGCTTCTTTGGAAATGTTTGGGCATGTTTATTGTCTATCTTCCACCCAAAGCGGATGTCATGGTTAACTTTATTCTCGACTAATGGAGAGATTTGGCTCCACCATAGAATCAATCCCTTGGCATCCTTAATAATTCAAGAGAAAGATTCCATTTGTTACAACTTGTTGCGATATGAATGACCTAGAGTGTTGGTAGGCGTCATTTTCCTTTGTCATGGAGGTAGAAATCTGAATCATTAACCTCCATGAATTTAGAGATGTCATGCTGTCCAATTGTCCTGCCCTTGTCATATTGACCGGAACATAATGGTAGTCATAACTGCTTTGCATAAGATATATGCGGGCAGTGTAACTTCTCCTTGTTATCAAATTCAAACATCCATTGCTTGGTTCTTGCTCTAAGGAAGGAACAATGATGAACTTCATCCTTTTATAGATGGCATGGTGAATTCTTAGTGATGGCATTGTTAGGGTTTGCCATATCATTCCAAACTGGTCTCAATGTTTCCTTGATTGTGGATGTACTAGGATCCCAAAATTTGTTTTGATCTTTACCTTTGCGTGATCTCAAAACAGCTTCTTCAGTTACTTCAAATGGTGGGTTGTCATAAATTTTGTTCACTTCCATTTCAAACAAGGGATTATTAATAAGTTGATATGTAACCTTCCTCCAAAAATTTTCTTCCTTCAAACTTACTTCTTTGGGTGAACCATCCTTCAAAGTCCTCAAGGTTGTGGATGGAGATTCTTGATGAAGTAGTTGAATGAACTCTTTCAGTTGGGCTATGTGTCTCTTGTTCATCTAGGTGTCCATGCCTTAGTTTGATCTTTCGCAAATTCTCTTTTGCTCGTGAAGCGACCACATTAGCATGCCTAGCCTTCTCGTTCCACCATTCACATAAGCGAAGAGTTCTTTCCACGTCCTCGGCACAATCCATTAATTGCCCGAGTTGCTTGCTTGTCATTGCTTTATAGAAGAGTTGTCTCATTTGTTCGTCCTTATCCTTTGAGGTCACTTCGCCTTGCTTATCTTCTTCAATGCGCTTGGGTTCGTCACAAGATGTAGCCTTTGCCTTAGTGTCATTGGAAAAGTTGTCCTCCTCATCCACACCCATTGACTTGTTAGTGGATGTCAGGACTTTGAGAACTGAAAGAGAACTTTGGTTGACACCATCATCAATAAGCAACTTCTCATTTTCAATTAGATTTAATCTCTATAATATCATCTTTAGTGCGTGATCCTTGAGATGTGTTATGACCTTTTCACACATTGCCCCATTGCAAACAGGGACCCCCTCTTTCCTACTTTCTGCATCTTGTTAGTTTAGGGTTTTGGCAGTAGACGACAATTTTGAGCTTCCAGTGCCCGACTCTCGAATTTTGAAGCGTGATCATGCCCGAGTCCTATTAGGTTATTTGAGTTTTGAATAGGATCAAGTTCGTGTAAAATGTCAAATGTCTAGGTGATCCTAATTTTGTCTAAGTGTGGACTTTTGAGCATGATTGAGTTTAAAGTGTCTGAGTCAAGGATATTGTTTGTGCCTAAGCGTCAAGAGGTCCTTTAGGGGTTATTTTCATACTCCTAGGAGGTAATTCAAGTCCAATTGCACTTTATCCCAATGGAATCCCTATTTTCTCGCTCAATTTTTTATGATTTAGCTATGTCCCGATGCGTAATAATGAAATTTGAAGTAACCAGATGTTTTTGAGTCGAGAAATCATTTAATTCCAGATGAAAATCCATGTTTTAGAGTTCTAAAGGTCAAAAATCCTGATGAGGGGCATTTTTCCCCCAATTTTTAAGTGTATTTCTGATGGACTCTGTTCTCCCCTACTCAAAATCGTGATGGAGGGCGATTTTCCACTAGGAGGCTAAAATTTTGACTAAGTATTGGAAATATTCCTAATGACCCATGTTTTTCCCTTGGAATGCAGATGAATTTTATCTGGACGAAATTTCCTATCCAAGTGAAGGGCGATTTTCCCCCAGGTTAGTTTATGATCAAATTTGATGGATTTTTATGCAAATGATTGTCCTAATGAATGGCGTATTTCCCCAAGTGTGATTTATGATGAATTTTGATCTAGATTTCTATCCAGATGGAGATCGATTTTCCCCAAAAGTGAATTTTTGGACTTAATGAGAAAAATGAAGTGATTTTTGAAGTCCAAATGGGAATCAGTTTTCCCCTAGGGGCATTTATGGACAAGTTATGATGATTTTTGATACGAAATTTTATCTCAAAGGAAGTCGTTTTTCCCCCAAAAGGCTACTAAAACGTTTTTGATGAGTTTTCATCTAGACTCTTATCCAGACATGGGGCGATTTTCCCCCAGGTGGCCAAATTTGGTCAAAGTGAAATAAATTTGATTGATTGAAGCCATTTTAGTGGCTGATTGAAGAGTTTCCCAGCTAGGCGATTTTGGTTAAGCATCTATTGGACACCATTTGTGAGCTGGAGTTGCAAGTTAGAGGGCGAGTTTGCCCAACTACACCTAGGTGCTGCCAATGAAGAGGAGATTACGGCAAGCTAAGTGGCTGATCTGGCCACATTGGGCAATTTTTGTCAAGTGGCGCCAACCTTGGGGAGGCTGCGATTTTGTTGTGAGGTTGATTGCTTCACTTTGGAGGCAGTTTTTGGTGGCATTTCCAAGTTTCATTAGTACTAAGGGGCTGCCATTGCACTCAGACCAGAACTTTTCACCATGGCTGGAGATTATCTTGACTCCACTATTGACTGAAGTGTGCATTTTCAGACTTACTTTCTACTTCCCAGCCAACTCCCACGTAGAAGATTTCATTGGGAGACCATTTTGGAGTGGTTTGGAGACACTTTTCAGAGTTCACCATTGCTGTTGCAGGTCTGAAACTTCACTTCCAGATTTATCTTCAGAATTGGATCTTCATTTCCGGCCCTCCATACTTGAGCGATCTTGTTAGGGGATCACTTTTAGAGTGATTTGAGGCCATTTTCTGAGTGTGCCTTCGCTGATATAAGTCTGAAACTTCACATCCAGATTTGTCTTCAGACTTAGGCATTCATTTCCAGCCCCTTGTTTGTGCCTGGACTTAGCCATTTTCACTTTGGGGAGGTAAAATTCATCAAATACAAGTGTTTCTTATGACTGCAACAAGCTCAAATGACTGATTTTTACAAGTTGCAGGTTGTCTTCAGACTTTGGGCAGCCATTATTGAGTTTGGAAGGGTGTCTTCAGACATATAGGATTCAAAATCAAGGCTTTCCACACCCTTTTCCAAGCATTTTCAGATTTGTGGTATACTTTCGGACACTAAACTTGACATTTTTCTGAGTATACTACATTTGTCTTCAGACTTTATTTTAAAATCAGACCTTATGCAAGTCCGAAACTAAGGGTTTTAGACCCAATTCTTGTCAATTTCATTCTATTTTCAGAATTTGTGATCAAGATGGATAAGAAAAATTATTTTCATCGCTAAATTTGTTTAGATGATAAAAATCGGAACTTATTCAATTCTAAAGATAGGTTATCAGGATAATTTTCCAAGTTCTTGGCTTCGAGTTTCATACAAGTACCATGTCCAAAACCAGGATTGGAACTCGGAAGGAGAAGTTGAAGAAAGTTCAAGAGGAATTCTATCCGGATTCCCAATTGTCCTCCCAATGGAAAGGAATCACAAACACGAACATAAAGTACCTGAATACGGAGCGAATGTGTCATGTCCCCTCCTGGATCGTTTTTTATATATATATATATATATATTATATATATATATATATACGGAGAGAAAGAGAGGGATCCAAAAGGAAGAAATTATTATTATTAATTAATATAATAATTACCAATGAATGATTATTTAAAATTCATTAATTAAATATTATTTATGAACATGATTTAAATATTATATATTATCAACATAATTTATAATGAATAATAATACAATTAAAATACAAAGAGGAAAATAATAATAAAAAATAAATATATACATATAATAATAATGATATAAATAATAATAAAATATAATATAAATGAGTCGAGATTATTTAAATACAAACCTTGGCTATACCATTACGTAGGCATGAAGAATGAAAGGAGTTGAAACACCACTGTTTATTATTAATAATTAATAATTAACACAGAAACTATTGGGTGATGGGCGTCGTACAATAATATGAAGAAAGGAGCGATAACATGAAAGGAGGAAGAGACTATGCTTAAAATTTATTAAGCAATTCAAACAATGATTAGTCAAAGGGACGATAAATAGCTTGGAATGATAATTATTTTAACAGCGACTATGATATAATAATTAAAGGAAGGAGCGGTATATACAAATCCATATTTGCAAACAATAACGGGGGTGACACCGATTAAGGGAATACAATAGTCATTTGTATATTAAAGAGATGCGATCTATTGTGGAGAGACACGGTTAGGGAAAGACGTGTCTCTTACACATTTAAGGGATACAACCATTTGGATTACAAGATATATAATATGAATCGAATCCCATTTTGAAGAAAAAGGAGGTGCTTAATATGTATGCTGGATATATGAAGTTTGATAATGATATCATGCAGAATTTAATAATAATATTTATGTAGACTGCAATACGTATGACAGTCATTTAATTTCCTTATTGTGGCAGACCAGATCTGACACATGTCAGGTCTGTCTGCTCTTACAACCAAAATTATAATAACTAATGTTTTTAGGTAGTGGGATGTTAATAATTTATATAATAAGTTATAGTTATATATATATATATATATATATATATATATTCAAATCAGAATAAGGAATAATATAAATATTGTAAATATGGATATTGATAATAATAAATATTAATATCATAATTACTATTAATACAGTACTTTTAGAGATTAGTAATAATTCATATAACTAGTAAATAATAAATACGTAAATGATTTATAAATGAATCAGAACAAGACTAATTGTTTAGTATGGTAAGGGATGTCACAGAATATATATGTAAATAAATATAAGTAATAAATATTTTAATATATATATTAATGAATATAAATAATGAATAGTTTAATATATATATATTAATGAATATAAATAATGAACATTTGAATACATATGTTAATGAAAGGTTCTTAGATATGTATAAACATAAGTAATGAATACATATCAATGAATAGTAGGAATATATGTTAAGAAATAGATGTGAATATTGGATAATGGGCATTTTTCTGAATATATGTTAGGGAATACATGTTAAATTAGGAATATGTAAATGTGGATATGGAATGGAAAATAGTAATAAAATGCAAAATGTAATATAAATGTGATTATATGATGGAGGCTATAGGGAGGAAACTCCCTTAGTCTAAGGGAGGGATTATGATAATCCTTAGGGCAGTATATATATTGAACATTGATATGCATATGTATGGCTTGGTTAAGTTCAACCAAGAAGAGACGGATCTGGCTAGTCCCCTCTAAGGACTTGGATGATGGGATGCATCACCCAAGGCAAGGAATGGACATAGGGTCTTCCTTGGATGGCTTGGGTGTAAGAGATTACACCCAAGACAGGAATCGAATTAACCTTCAATTTCCTGGATGGCTTGGATGTAAGAAATTATATTCAAGACAGGGATCGAATTAACCTTCGATTTCCTGGATGGCTTGGATGTAAGAAATTACATTCAAGACAGGGATCGAATTAACCTTCGATTTCCTGGATGGCTTGGATGTAAGAAATTACATTCAAGACAGGGGTCGAATTCACCTTCGACTTCCTAGAGGGCTTGGAACCAAGATGGGTTTCAAGAAGGCGAGTTTCACGACCACCTAAGGACATACTTTCGTATGGCATTCATATCCTTTTTATTAGATGAGAATTGTGATTATGTTAATTAAGTATTTTAAAGTTAAATTGCAAGTTGATTATTTATATATATATGTATTTTCGTTGTATTCTAACAATTTGTTTTGCAGGTTAGTGATCCCTAACTAGTAGGGACATTACAGAATGCGGCAAAGGATGTTTGGAACGAAGAACCAGATTCCTTCTCTCCTTTCAACCAACATCATGAGGAGTGACATATATCATGCCACTACGTTTCCTCAGTCCATATAGTGCAGTGAGCTTATTTTGGAATGCCCAAGGCATTATGATCCAATTTTAGGATGATCTGAACTCCCAAAGGGATAACCATTGCATATCTTGTTGAAGATGCAATTACAGAAGTGTTTGGGATTCCCCGTAGTGCAGATATGAAAGAAAGAACAAAAGATGAATATGAAGCAAAATACGAATTGAAGGCGGATGCATGCAAGACTATTGTGAACAAGGAATGGATGATTGAGCCAAGGCCTCATCATTCCAAGGCACCAAAGACACTCGTGTACAAATTTCAAAGAGGAATATAGTGATTTGATAGTCCTACTTAACCGAGTGATGGGAATGTCGCAAAGTGCCTTCTTCAGAGGATGGATGTTCTACTTTATCCAAGATTGTACAAGAAAAACAATGATCAATTGGGTGAAGATTATCAATGACAATCTGGGTTTTCAATTGAGGAATCTGGAGAAGACCAAGTCATTTAGCATGACTTCTTACCTTGTATACATGCAAGATTTGTCACATACAAAGGATTAATATGCAAGGGCGAAATCGGGAATGGACCAGGACAGTATAGAAGTTATGAATGCTATCCACAACTTGATATGCATAGAATTGAAGATTACAGGAGGGTGAACGATGCTTTCACCACGTATCTTACAAGAATGCTGCAAGGCGGAATCCACAAAAGGTTATCCAAAGCAGCAAATACCTATGGAGTTAGTTGAACAATATGGATTGTGGTACGTACAATTTCCCACCTTCAAATACCTAAGGATTCAGGGATTCAGATCCAAACCATACAAGCTTCCTAGCTATCCTACAGATAGAATAATACTACTTGAGGTGGTGAGACAACTTCTGGAATTCCATTTCATCCAGAAGGAGAAGCATAGAACAGGGATGTATTTTCCTATTGCGATAGGGAAAACTTTGGAGGTGTGCCACACTGCCGCTGCAGCTAGTACAATGATTGATGAGATTGCATTCTATCGCCTTGGAACTTACAAGTGCAGAGACAAATTTGATCCGCACAAGAATGTTGAAAGAATCAAAGGAGAAAAATTCATACACAAGGTTGACATTTGAGGATTACTAGGCAAATCTAATGGATGAACAAGCAGTAAAGAAGAGGATGTGGTCTAGGATGTCAGTGGATTTCATAAGAAAATGTGAACTCTTTCTCATTCCGGATCAAATTGTGAAAGATAGCGATCATACGCATCTGCAATATGAGAATGAAATGAAGAAATCTATCCTTTTGCCTAATTGGTTGCAGCCCAAAATAATAGATTTGAATGTGCTTATGAGAGATGTTATTGATTTCTCCAGAGAGTGGGTAGACAAGCAAATGAACAGATTGTAAGATATGAGCGTCTTCACTTATGAGAAAATGAAACCAAAGGAGTCCTCTCTTGAAGATGATCAAAGAGCAATCAATGATGTGAGGATTCATGCAGATGAGGAGAGTCATGCTCCTAAACAAAGGAAGAGTATGCTTGGAGAATCTAAGACAAAGGGAAGGAGATAGTTGGTCAGCAAATAAAGAAGCAAAAGCCTAGCGCTCCTTTGTCTCCCCTTAGTTCCCCATCAGTGAAGGAGGTAGATGTGCTAGAGAAGAGCAAGGAATTTCAAGAATGCTCCAACATAGTAATTTTGCCAGAGAATATTCAAGAGCTACATGCTATGACGACATCAGCATTACGACATGAAGATGATGAGCAGTCGAGATCTCCTACTGTCCAATTGGAGGTTAGTTTGGGCAATAATGTTTATGATATGACCAATGACAAGGGGGATGATGATGATGTTATCTCAGCATTGAGGGGACTTGATCGGGAAATGTGTCTTGATGATGGTATGGAAATTTCCACCATTCCCGATTGGTTGCTACGAAGCATGGAGAAAAGTAAGAAGATGGTAGAGACACAGCCTACTGATAACATTGATGACTACTTAGCCAGGAGTAATAAGGAGAAAGCACCTAAGAAGGCTAAGATACTTTCCAATATAGCTAGAGATGAAACAGGAATGTGGATTGCACAAGTGAGTATCCCAATTCGTGATGTGACTAGAGATGTGGGTAATCCTATGGATTTCCAGATCACTTCGATTGCCCTTGGGCGGACTACAAAAGAACAAGAATTCCAAGAACTTGGTGATACAATTCGGGTAATCAATGCAAGGTTGGATATAGGGAGATTGAGAAGAAAAATTTGTATAAGAGAATATCAAGCATAAGGAGTATATTGCAGGAATGAGGCATGAGGATCCCACCTTTGTCTCGCCTGTTGCAGTTGACCGTGGACTTCATTTTGATCATGAGGCAGTGAGGAATACACATGTAGAGTTTGGTAAATGGATTGAAGATGTAACAAAGCAGACGGATGATTTCCTTACTCAATTTGTCCAGGCATTCGACAGGACAACGATGCTCACGTATAGAATACCAGATTTGGAGGAAGTATGGGATGATTTCCAGCCTATACAAGAGGAAACCATTCCCGACTCAGAGTGTTGAAGAATATTCCGATGTCCACGTTGATCCATGAGGGAGTTGTGCACGCAGGAGATAGATATGATTCCCAAGGTTGGTATTGCTCATTGGCTATGCGAAAATCTACTTATGAGCATGCACAAAAGGATTGTGTAGAGATGGAAGGATCAATTCAAGAGATTCAATCAAAGATCCTTACATCCATTGAAGAGTTGTTAGGAGTAGATGACAATGCTTCCAATGGTCTACACTTAGAAGAGTTGAGAGATAAGATGAAGTTCATGTACTTCGGCCACTTGGATTCTTTGAAGAATCAAATTGATGATTTGGTTTCAGTGTTGATCCATGTCTATAATACGCAGAAGCTTATGCTAGATTGGGAGAAATTAAAATACTTTGGATGTTTGTTTCGATGCGTTGGATGTGATTGATGCTCAGCAAGAGGCTTTGCCAAACATTACCATGGAGGAGTTAGATTCATTTTTGGCTAGATTCCTGGAATATGCTGCTAGAGAGAGGAAAGTAGGCCGGAATCTTCTATAAGATTCCCTACTTGATTAAAAGATTCCCTACTTGATGACTAGGCACTATTCTATTGGATCACATGTTGGCGGTTCACCTTTTGATGTAAACCCTAATTAGGGCAACTTTAGGCCTATGTTGGCATGATCTTGGCCCTTGATTTTGAATGAATCTTGGCCATTCATTTCTTTTGAGGCTCTATATAAACCCCATTGCCTCTCATTTGTAAGAGAGATTTTTTTAAATTGTCGTCTACATGCTGCAGTTTGAATATAAATCATTGAAGTTTGGTGATTTTTTGTTTAAGTATTGTATGAATTTGTGGTTTTCATTACCTCCAAGTTAGAATAGAATTTTAGATTAGAATTTGCTTGCAAGTATTTTACATTGAATGAAGGAATTTGTTGAATGCATTTGCGTGGAATCCATTTAATCCATACCACTAGCTTCTTGTTGATTGTAAGTGAGCCTTGCGTGGTCAACTGGAATTTTATGTGAACTTAACTTCAATTGTTATATGTCGATTGTTATGCATTGCTTTGATGGTAATGATTTGACCATCTATAAAATATACCTTAGATGATTGCACTAAGCTCGTGTCAAATTGTTCATTTTAATGGTGAGACCTTGCCTAGTAGGATTCCATCGAATTGTTCATCATTTCTTGCATTCTAGATTTTAGAATAGAGATTCCTAAACCCTATTCCTTTTGTCCTCTTTTTTAGAGCTCCTTGTTAGATTAGATCAATAGCTTAATTGCAAAATCCCAAGTCATTGGCATAACCTATTCCAATTCCACATCTATGATAAGATCCCCAAATTGAGCAATTACATAATTCCCCAAGCGAAAATAGCGATATCACATCAAGCCATTGAGTTAACCCCATGTCAAAAACTAACGTAGAAACCTTAAAATCGTCTTAGTTGATCAGAAATTTAGCATCTGAGGTGATTTTGTTGAAGAGAGGGTAAAATGCTTTAGTATTTTATTTTGTGTTCGTATGTGCATAAAACACACATCAACAAGACGATGTAAGGTCAATATCACCATCCGTATGAATCCATGTACTCACTTTATTTGTGATGGAAGGAACACATGTAGAATTAATCTCTTCTATTTCTTTTTAAGTATTGCAAACTATTTCTTTTTTTTTTTTTGGGGGGGGGGGGTTGTAAGTGCTATCAAGTATGGGGATAGCGCCCTATATTACTTTTAAATGAAATACATAATATGCCGATACAAAAAAGCATTTAAAAAATCTCTCATGCCTAACTACTTCTAATTGCCATGCAAGGCTTGTAGAATAGCAGAAGTACATTCACCAACGTTGATAACATTGTTGGTTGATTGGTCAGACAACCACCAATCCTCGGATCGGGTAACTCTGCAGAAGGGCTCCATGTTGCCATTCTTAATAGCGCATCGGAAAACCTCCCATGCATTCTCACTGAAGATCCTCATTTTTTCACGCTCAACCACCTTCGCCAGATATTTCTTCATAGCACGGTTGTGTCTGTCGTTGTCCGACTCCTCCCCATCCTCCTCAGACGACCCCTCATCCGAACTGTCCAAGGGCAGGTAGAGTTCCATCTGGAAATAGACTTTTAGGATGCTCAGCCTACGATCAGATGGTAAACTTAGAATGCAATTAGCCACTTCATCCACCACCAAGGGTTTAACAAACCCTTCGAGAAGCCCCACCATCATTTCGCTTGACTCCAGAACATCCACCACCGGGAGTAGCGTGGCTTCGAAGATCTTTGAATCACACCAGTGCCTTTGGTGATTGAGGACCACACCTACCAGTCCCTCCATGGCGTCATAAGCTGCATCCACTGTGAAGAACAAATTCTGCAACTATCCCCGCAGGTCCTCCTCACAGTTAACACACGAGATGTTTCCAAAGTAGGCCATAATGTGCTCAGTTCCCTTAGAAGAAGGCAGTTCGGGTATGGCAAACAGATAGCGACCCCATAAATAGCAACACTCATCCAAATCTAGAAGCTTCAACCAGTCCACACCTTCCTCAATGAGGATTTGAGAATCTAGCATGTATCCAAGAAATCGGAGAGTGTCAGATTTGTCTTCAAATCTACTGTACTTCCGGACCACATGGCTATATCTCCAACTGTCCTTAAGGGTGCTGCGATCGAAAACAGCCCCCGAATCCCAATAGTGTCCTATTAGGCAGCCAAGCCATGCCACCAAGTCTGAATTTGTCGGAGGTGCCTTCAGAAGCGTGATTGGCTTTAATTAGATCCCGGACTGTATCTGTGATTGAACTTATATCAAATGTGACAAAACCATGAGGAATGTCAGTGCCCATATTGGCAACACAATCCGCCACCCGATTACCCTCTCTGTATGTGTGAGCAATTTCATAAGGGCCAATATCAGTGAGAAGTCGAGATACGCATGGGATCCATTTGTTTACATTCCTACTCTAGAACCCCCTTTAATAATCCCTTGAATAATAATAAGGGAATCCCCTTCAATGACTAACTTGGTCATTTTGTTAGTGACACATAGTTTAAGGCCTTCCATGAGGGCACGCATTTCAGCCTCATTATTTGTGGCCACCCCCATGGCCCCATAAATGCCCAATATTAGCTTACCTTCACTGTTACGTATTACTGCCTGTTGTGACCATTTCACACATCGCCCCATTGCAAATGGGGACCCCTTCTTTTTTGCTTTCTAGGGTTTGTTTTTAGGTTTTTTTAGGGTTTTGTTCGTTAGCCTTTGCATTTTGAGTGTCGCCAAGGGGATCACATGGATAGCAAGTCCGGCTTGAGTGATGTCCTGATCCTAAATTTTTGGCTAAGTCTGAAAGTCCTGATCCTGAAAATTGGCTAAGTCTGGAATGTCCTGATCCTGAAATTTGACTAAGTCTGAAAACTGAAAAACCTCCAAAAACTAGATTTTGCAACATAACTCCTGGAGGTCTGAAACCACTCTCAAACATCCTGAAAGTATATATGGAATATAACTTAAAGTATAAGAAAGAAGAAACGTCTTTCTTATACTTAAATGTTATATTCCATAAAATTATCCTAATAGAGAGTTCAAAAAGTCAAATTTCGCTCCTGTCCTTCATTGAGGATCCAGAGCGAATTTCGCTCCTGACCCTCTCAAGAGGTCCAGAGCGAATTTCGCTCCTGTCCCTCACCAAGGGTCCAGGGCGAAAAAGCTTATTGGAGTCATTCCTGACCTTGTTTGGTCAAATTGAAACATCAAAGGCATGGTGAAGGACGAAATGAACGTGATAGAGCATCCAAACTTGATCAAAGACGATGAAATGATGGAGTTTTTGTCTAGAGAGGTAAAGGCGCTCCTGTCCCTCTCCAAGGGTCCAAGACGATTTTCTTTATATACACATTTTTAAACCTTTCTTGGGCTTGAACTCTTATTCATGGTGTGTAACGAGATGATATCTTCCCTAGCAAAGGAATTTCAAGATGAAAAATGAAGCACTTTGGCCTAGAAAGCAAAAAGCGCTCCTGTCCCTCACTGAAGGACCGGAGCTTGATTTTCAAATTTGCACTATTTTTGCAGGATCAAGACAATTTTATGATTGGAAGAGATCAAGGGAAGCATGTTTTGTCCATTGAATATAATTTGAATGGTCAACAAACGAGGGAATCAACTCAAATGACAAAAAGCGCTCCTGTCCCTCATTGAAGGACCATGGCGGTTTTTCCAGATTCTCCTCTTTGTTTGAGATTTTGAGGCAAAACCTAACTTGGATGGGAAGGACGAATGATGTTTTATGCCTTAAATGCAATTGAGGGTTTAAAATACAAAGAAGTATGCCAAGAAGTAAAAAGGCGCTCCTATCCCTCTCCAAGGGACCAGAGCGATTTTCTAAAAAGTGCAAATTTCTTGCAAAGACAAGGCAAGTGTTGTGATCGAAATGAATGGAAGAAGACATGATCAGCCCATTGAAGATAATTTGGAAGGCTAGCAAAGGACAGACAAGCTTGAATTTACAAAATCGCTCCTGTCCCTCTCTGAGGGACCGAGGCAAAAAACATATTATCTAGCCTTTCTCTCCAAGTTTAGGCAAATCTAGGCCAAGGCGCAAGTTTGAAAGGATGTTTAAAATGCTTTGAGGTGGAAATGAGATGCAAGGATTACAAATTTTGATGACAATTTGCAAATTCGCCCCTGTCCCTCACCAAGGGTCCAGGGCGAAATTTCCAAGTATGCCCATTTACCTTATACTTCAAGATGATATTTTTGTTTCCAAGATTCAAAGGGGAGTGAAGTGTGATGATCTATGCCTTGGAGCAATTTGAAGATTGAAACGATCAAGAATTTGTACAAAGGACTCAAAAGCGCTCCTGTCCCTCACTGAAGGACCAGGGCGATTTTTACAAAACCAATAACTTCCCTCCAAGATTACGCTAAGGCAAAGTTGTGCAAGGATGGAAAAGGTCTTTTAAAGCACGATGAACAAGGATTTGCCTCCAAAACTTGATAATCCTAGGCTAAAACACAAAAGTCGCTCCTGTCCCTCTCCAAGGGACCAGGGCGAAAATCTTTGGAGAGCCTATTTTGCCTTGCAGAAACAAGTTACGCGTGCATAGAATGAACGAAGGGGATCATTTCTTACCCCACAACGAGAATCAACAAATAAAAGGTGAAGGATTGAGGACAAAAGTGAAAAATCGCTCCTATCCCTCTCCAAGGGTCCAGGGCGAAAAAATCCTAAACGCACGTTCCTTCTAGAGATCAAGTGAAATTAAACTCAAGACTCCAATTAAAAATGCCATTTTAGATGCCTAGATGAAGTTTTGAACGTGGAAAATAAGGAATGCAAGGCCAAAATTGCAAGTTCGCTCCTCTCCCTCTCCAAGGGACCAGGGCGAAGTTAGTGGCATTCATTATTTTTCACCATATTTGGGCTTTAACATCCTCCAAATCGCATTAGATGCCAAATTGCTAACTTCGAAATATTTGAAAAAATTAAATCACAGTGGCATTTAATAAATTGATTTTAGGCCTTAAAAAATCGAACTTTTATTGTGAAGGCATTTAAAATTAATTTTTATTAAATTAAAATTAAAAAGTTGAGCGCACAAGGCATTATTTTGCCTTTATTTGACAAGTCGGCCTACTCCTTTTGAGGTTTTATTTATTATTTCACCTTTTATTTGCCAAGTTGGCCTATGGGGAGGTGAAGTAGTGAGCGCCCTATATAATAGGGGTGTTTTGAGCAATTTTAAACAATCATTCACTCATTACTTCAGGTGCGATTTGGAGAACAAGAGGAAGTGCGAAAGCTGGTCCATTTGGAGCGAATTTATCCCAAGTATTGAAGACTAGAGGTGGTGGAGTTGATGCTTGTGAAGACTAAGGGAAGCACATTTTGCCAAAGGGAGTCTTGATCTACATTTTGCCTAGCAAAATTCATCTATTTTTTACATCATTTCTTAGAGTTTAAAACTCAAGAGGAGGTATGGCGAAATCATCTTGACACCCTTGTTCAAGGTTTGATTTTTTTAGACATTTTTTGGAAAAATCTAAGTATTACATGGTTAATTAGGAAATGATAACTCAAGATTTATCATGAAGTTTCCTAATTAAAATCTTAAATCTTCCTTTTAAGTTTAATTTCTACACTTCAAAATATATTATTGATTGTGAAATGTTGTGTAGGTATCAAGATGGCGACTCCCAAGCTCGAAGGATCTACAAGTCGGAAGGCTCTCATCAAGGAAAATCAAGCCAGATCAAGGACGGTCTCCTCCAAGAAGATCAAGCAAGGATAAGGACGACCTCCTCTAGTCTAGCATCGACAAGGACAGCCTTCTTCGGACTAACATCATCAAGGGCGACTTCTCCAATCCAGCATTACAAGGCAAGGTACATCATCATCCTGCACATCAAAGACAAGAGAAGTCAGAGCAAGGGTTCATTGAAGAAGCAGATAGTTTCAGAAGAGTTAATTAAAGATAGCTTCTCAGCATCATCAAATTGAATATCTACCAAGCTACAAGTGTCAAACGATTTGGCATCCTAGTCATCACTTCTCCAGTCAGTGTGGTCCACCTCAGCATGTCCAGATTCAATGTACCTAACTCATGGAAGGTGGCACAAACTTCAATGTACCTACCCCAGCTATCCATTGGTCGAATTTTCCAGAGAGGACATGTGTCCAATTAATACAATTTTATCATTGGTCAAGCATTAAATGTTATGTAATGGTTGTAACAAACCCTAATTAGGGTTTTCATTATTGAACCTTGGCCATTGATCTCAAATTGATCTTAGCCATCGAATTGTATTAAGGACACTATATAAGCCCTGGCATTTCATTTTGTAAAGGCAATTGGAAGCAGTTAGAAGACAGATAGAGAGTAGTTAGAAGGTGATTAGCCCATTGATAGAAGAGCAATTAGAGTAGAGTAGAGAGAGAAGGCAAAGATTGTTGCCAAGATGTTGTTGTAAAAGACTTGTAAAACGTCATTGAAGAAATGGTGAAATTTATGGGTCGATTCGACAATTTGCATGGTCTTTATACTTCTCATATTTGATTTCATGTTATCAGATGAGTGTAAGAAATGTGTTGGATTGATGGTGAAATTCGTATATCCATACTACTAGCAGTTTGTTGATTGCAGACTTGCCTTGCGTAGTCAACTGGAATCATTCAGCTTAAGCTTAACTTCAATTGTTGCTTCTTCATTGATATGCATCAGCCTGATGGTGTCTATGCCTGTAGTGATGATTTGAACATCATAAAGCTTTCCTTCGAAGATCGCACTAGCCTTGTGGAGATGGTCCTGCGATGTCAAAACAAGACTTAGTTAGAATTTCATCAAAGATCATTCATTGCTCCTACATTCTTAGTATTAGAATTAGATCCTTTCCTCACCCTCATCTTTTTTCCTTTTTTTTCAAAGCTAGTAAGAGCCTGTGTTCCAGCAATATTCAGAGCAGATCAGACGTTCAATCATCAAATGTAAGTCCCCTTGTGATTCCAGCAAATCACATCATACCACAGAGAGCTTATCCACACATAGAGATCCTACAACGAAGAACCTTGAAGTCATCCTGATTGATCCTTTTCGCGATATCTTCAGCATTCAGAGGCTTTACTCAAGAGAGGATAAGGTACCCTCGGGTATTTTATTCTGTGTTTGATAGTGTACAAAATACACGTCAACACTGCCCCAAAACCAAAAGCCCCGAGATTGCCTCGACATGCACCATTGAAATTCAGCTTCAACCATCCCACAGGAGGTGCCTTCCATCTTATATGTTTTCTATTGCCTTTCTTAATGGATAGTTTTGGCAACTGAGAAGGGGTGACCAGGGACCAGATTTTCTCCATACTTTTGTCCCATTCAGTATAGTGTGGGATCTGTTTTTTCAGCTTCCCTTTGATCATTTCTTCTATTGACACTTTGATACACTCAATGAGTCTGTCCACTGGTAGACACTTTTCTTTGAAA
Source organism: Cryptomeria japonica (assembly GCF_030272615.1). Classification (NCBI taxonomy): domain Eukaryota; kingdom Viridiplantae; phylum Streptophyta; class Pinopsida; order Cupressales; family Cupressaceae; genus Cryptomeria; species Cryptomeria japonica. The sequence goes on from NC_081412.1 coordinate 333,588,652, forward strand.
ATTATTCTATTCCTTTCCTTCCAAATATGCCAAGAAAACATTGACGGGCCTGTAGTCCAAATGTCACTCCACATTGAAGATCTATTCGAAGGCCACGAGGCAAGGAAATCCTTTAGTTTCAAGTTCCTAACGGTAGTATAGTTTATTTTATCTAAAAACCAATTCCAACAGGCCTCTGCCATTGGACAAGTATATAGTAGATGATCAGCAGATTCTTCCGCACTTTTACATAAAACACATATGCTTGGGCTTGAGATGCCTATCAGTTTGAGCCTATCCCCTGTGAGGACTCTATTATGTAGAGCGATCCATAGAAAGGCGCCAGCTTTGGGGAGTAGTCTATTGTGCCAGCACAACTTAGATGGCCAGTTAGTGTACGGACCTTTTGCCCTTTGAACCTCGTATCCCAATTTCACACTGTACTCACCTGACTTCAAACCGCTCCAGAAGATACTGTCTTCTTCGTTGGAAACTGGAATGTTTCTTCTGCTAAGTATGGATGTTAGTAGATCGCAAAGTACCTGACATCCAATGTCCACCTGTTTCCAGATTCTGATACTACCACTAGAGGAATCTGTGTCAAAGTAATCACCAACATAAGATCCATACAGGGCTTTTATTGTGTTAATCCAACCCTGATCGGATATTAAATCATTTAACGCTGGTTCACCCTCCCAAGAGTCCTCCCAAAATTTTGCTCTAGACCCTCGACCGATATGCCAAGAGATGTGGTCCGTAATCACGGATCTACAGTCCCATAAAAAATTCCAAGTAGCAGAACCTTTGTCTACATTTGCCACTGTGAGGATTTTGTTCGGATGGTCTGTAACAAGATACCTCTTCTGAAAGATTTTGCACCAGATTTTTTGTGGTTCACGATACATTTTCCAAGAAAGTTTTGCACCCAGGGCAGTGTTTTGGAGATCCATTTTCCTCAAACCTGCTCCACCCAATTCTTTGTTAAAACACATCGTTTCCCAGTTGATGAGGGGAATTCTGCTAGCATCTTTAGCCCCTTCCCACACAAATTTTCTCAACATGTTATCTAAGTTTCTCCCGATCGCCTGTGGCATTCTAAAGCAAGACATGCTATAGATTGGAATAGCGGATAGAACGGATCGGATCATTGTAAGACGCCCAGCCTGAAATAACCATCTGTTCTTCCATTGTGATGATTTGGCCAGGCAGGATTGTTTCACATCATCCCAAGTATGAGTTTGACGGCAGCCTTTGTCGATTTTAATGCCCAAGTACTTCATAGGAAGTTCCACTATTTTAATCCCCAAAAGACCCAAGATCCTTGTCTGCATTTGTTTGCAGGTGTTAAAAAGAAATAGTTGTAACTTATCTCTGTTCATTAGCTGGCCCGAGATTTCCGAATACTGATCCAAGGTTTCTAATATGCATCTAGCTTCAGCCAAAGAGGCCTCCCCAAAAACCACAGTGTCATCTGCAAATTGAGAGTGTGTGATGGCATTAAGTTGATCATGAATACGGACGCCTTTCCAGTCCCCTTGCGAATGTTTTTTCTGAATCAGTCTCCCAAGAACTTCTGCCATTATGATAAAAATTGAAGGTGAGAGGGGGTCGCCTTGTCGCAGACCGTTAGTGGCAGGAAAAAAACCACAGACACTCCCATTAACTAACAGAGAGAAATTGACCGAAGAGATACAGAACTTAATGCAAGCAATCCATTGGGGAGGGAAGCCAAATTTTTCAAGGACATAGAGAAGAAACTGCCATACCACCCGGTCATAAGCTTTTTCCACATCCAACTTAACAGCCATTCCTCCAATCTTTTCTTTATGCATGGAATTAATGACTTCTGAAACTAGAATTATACTGTTGGCTATCTCCCTTCCCGGGGTAAAACCGTTCTTGTATCTTAGGCTCATTCAATTGCGTAGATATCATATTCTGATTTTGTAGTGTTTGGTGATCCTTTATTGCTATAGACTTTCCTAGGGTTTCATGCTTTGGAATTACACTTTCTTCTTTTGTTGTAATCACTTCCAAAGCCTCCGGTAACATTTGTTGTGAGGAGTGGCTGTGTGAAACTCTTGATGCACTTTTTGAACAGTTGTAATCAGTCATCTTTTGTCCTTTAAAGTGTCCGTGCTCCTAGCTTCCCCTCCTTAGGTCCAAGGGATGACTTCTATGACCCTTAGGTTGGTAATTCATCCGACGTAGTCTTTTAAAGACATATCTTGTTGAAGACCACTATTTAACCAATCATGACAAAATTGTTCATGTAGATTTACTGATGTTGGCTTACCACTTTTTTGCCTTAAAATTTAAATGGAAATGTTGGTGTAAGTGACTTTGAGTTTGCTGTATGTGTATGCCTATTCGGAGTTTAAGTGTCTTGATTTCTATTATCTCCTTTGTTGCCATTATTATATACTGGTGTTAGCTTGCTCAATGATTGATTCAATTTTTCTTGAGGGCTCATATGACCTTCCATGAATTGATTCATGTGTCCATACTTTGAAGCTTCTCGTTATATCAAACTCGATACTAGCTTCTCAATTGTTTTTATCTTTATTAATCTGAAAGATGTTCCCCCACTGGCTGGCAGGTTCGATAGCTCTGATACCACTTGTAATGTCCCCTTTTGTTATTCTTCATGAGATAGGGCACACTTAACTCTATTAATCAATTGCAAGAGACTTCTTTCCTTTAAGTTTCAAATAATACTTAAAATAATAATAATTGAAGTTACTTGATTGCAAGAATGATAGTTTATGATACCACTTTATAAATGATTGTCCTTATGAAATACAATTCATACCACTTATATTCTGATATTACATGATATATGTAAACAAATATCACTGCTATCTCTGATATGGCACTGAAACATATTCAAAATGATTTTGATTAATATATCTGATCTGCAACTATGGTCTAATTGGATGCTGCTGTCCCTGATTAACCTTTATTGATATCATGACTAATCGTTGGATTGGTTAATCGCTTTATCATTAATCGATTCTTAAAAAGCATATTTCATGGAGGTTATTACCTTCTTTAATGCCTTGATTAAACTGATTTCCAACCACAATCTGCAGTTGCTATCTTTATACCTTTCATCAATTGGATTAGCTTCATGTATGACTGATCTGCCATTCATGATAATCTTTGCTGATGGTAACTGGTTACTGACTATTTAACATATTCGACTTCTTTACGTATGATAACCTGATTCATTATCTCAATTTTGTCACCAAAGACTTCACAAAATTGAGATGCTTGATTGACATGATGCAGAAAGGATGGGGACATCACATCACCCCAAAATCTATAACCTTGTAGCTTTTGTCCCATCTCACTACCTAATCATATCCACATGTTGTCCATCTCCCTAGATGATAGATTTTCTTTCTTATCCCTCTACTATCACATGTACTGCCCCAATCTCTCATTTCATGTGTACTCTCCACCACTACCTATCACTTAGCACATTCCTTAATTCGTTTCCTCCCAAAATCTTGGGTTTGTACCTTTGCATTTTTTATATTTTTTTATCTCCTCTTTTTCGTATTGCTTCTGCCTGCAGTTGTTAAATAGTTCCTCAATTCCAATGTACATCCTACCTTTCTCTACCTCCTTGAATACTTGCTCCTACTTCTTCTCTCTAAATCACACTCCCTTCATCTTTAAGGACTCTCCTCTATTCCACATCTTTCTTTTTATTCTTGTCCATATTAGCCTAGAAAATTTATTTTAAACCACACCTTACTTCCTTTATTCCTTGTCCTAATCACTATTTTGTCCTAAACCTCATATTTTTTATTCTCAATTTTCCCAGCCTTAGACTCAAATTTATCCTCCTCTTTATTTGTCCCATCTATGACATACTATACCTAATTTATTTACATCCTAGTACTTTTTAAACAACTTACCACCTCAAAATTTAAGGCATAGTCCCCTTTCATGTGAATCATACTCCAGATTTTACTTTTAGTTTATCAAATCTTATTTCTGCATTTATTTTGAGTTTTTTGTAGGATTTTACCACTTTCATAGTGGATAAATTCTAATCTTCCCTTGGTATGCACTAGATAGGCTTCTAATTACCTGTCCTTGGTTGTTGGCTTTGCATTCAACACTGCATTTCAAGTCTTGAAAATGGCTTCCTCACCAATACTCTAATGTCATTTTGTAGACTCTTCCTTCTGCCCCTGATTCCCATCAACCAACACCAATGGATGAGGCAACATCTGCTCCTTTTCTGTGGTCCCCAATCCCTTTGTCATTTTCCAATAAAAGTCTAATTACAAAATGAATTTTCCTTTGCTTTTTACCCTTTTCTCCTATAAAATTTAATCACAGTCGATTTTCCCTGTGAAGTGGAGACTGACTGGAGGCTAAAACTGTTTGGGCAAACAACCCTTACCTAAAGCTCCATCCTAATGTGGACTAAAGTGGCAACAAGCATATGAGGACTTTAAGCATACCAATTCATATAATTCTTGACTACAACAAGAAATTGCTATGTAATTACCTTAATCATAGTTTCAAAACTCACGAATTGCCAAAACTTGGCAGACCCACTTTTGATTCTAACTCAAAAACCCAGCAAAAACACAACAAAACTGAATAGTCCTCGCCAAAACTCAAGGTTACTCACCAAAACTCAGGAACACTTGCCAAGGCTCAGTAAAACTCATAAATAATTCAGCTAGGTGAGGTAATGGGCAATTTACTTGGCTGTAAAAATGTAATGTCCCCATCCTTTTCACATCATGGCAACCAAGTTCTAAAATTTTGTGAAGTCTCTGGAGAGGCAAAATTGTATCAAAAGATCTCAGATATGTTATCGATAGTGTGCAATACATTGAAGACAATCATCATGATCAGAAGTTTACTCATCAAAGATTCAAGAGCACCGACATGATAAAATTAGCATTATGATATCCAAGATATCATATAAGAAACAGATTAGGTAACCAACTGTTGGCAAGAACCGATTCCAGGACAGCAACTTGGAGAAGTGCGGACAACAATAATAAAGATTATCAAGACTAAGTAACAGCATCTATTAGATTAATGAGACCTCGATTTGTCTAGAAAAGGTACAATTAATATTGATGGCAGCAAAAAGATTCAGAACAGCGACTTGATGGGATAATGCTCAACATCATAATATTAATACAATACAGATACAAACGTATTGTAGAAGATTATTCAAGTATCAATTAAGACCAGCTTTGGCATCGGAGAGATTATAATATCAATGACTCATCAATAATTAGCTTTCACCACCAACCATCAAAGACGCAATTAAGGGAGTATTGATAAATATCAGTTAAGATATAGAGACTATTACTATTAATCAATATAAGGAGAGGCCAAGATCTAGTCATCTGTATTAATAAACAGCGACTTGCAAAATAATCAGTTATTGATAATAATTTGCCAAGTCAGCAATTATGATTCATATCATTGTGGCATCAATAATTAGCAGCGGCACAAAGGGAGCCATCAAACAATAGTTATTAATGATAAGTGGCTGCAGTTTCACAAGTTACAAAATCGATAGACCAAAAGGCATGATTTGTTATGAAAGAGGTTTGTTAATAGAAGAGGTGTCCTATCGCATATGAAAACGTATGATCCTTTAGCTTTGCAAGATATAAATGGGAAGTCAAGCACACTCCATCAATCATCAAATTGGAATTTGTCTTCTTTTATTGTATCCTATTTGGATCGGCTCACTTGAGCATTTTGCCTTTGGCATAGTGGTTGCATGCATATATATATTCATATCAGAAATAGCACCATCATTCACCGTTGCAAGCATACATCTTAAAATCAGAAACAGAACTTATCACTAGTAGTGATATCAGCATATTCGGAATTGCATAAGTGTATCAACATATCAGACAAGGAAAGTGTTATTGATTGCGTGATTTGAAGGATTAGTATCAGGCATAGCATTTGATATCAACATTATCAGTGGAAGAGTTTCATTGCATAGTCACATCAATATATCATGAAGAGCACATATCTCTATATATATATTTTTGCAGATTGGAGTATCATAACTTGCATAATTCCTAAGATCATATCAGATAAAGAATTGATTTTTTATCCAATCTTTTATCCTTCATCAATATAGGTGAAAGCAAAAGTTTATCAGCATATTGTTGCACTGGGTGCAACTGTATCTATAAGATCAAATTACTTAGCATACATCTAACTGTCTAATCAGAAATAGCAGTGGCATTGATGGTAGTCATTATTCTTGAATTATTATTATTGTCAAAAACCATTGCCTTTGTATATTATTCATCATATGCTACGAGTATTATCAGTTAATTGTTCCCTAACTCATTAAGAGTAACATAAGGGGACATTAAAAAAAATAACTTGCAAGTTAGGTGACTATGCAGCGAGGATTTATGAATTTAACAAACTAATGAAGGCATCCACATCCAACAGGCTCGCTAATACAATACAAAATTCTTGAGAGATAAAGCAGAATAGATTATGTATTAGTATTCCATACAAAAGCTCTACCATATGTGTAATGCACCAATATTTAGTTAAGCCATTAAGAAATTGATAGCCCCTCATGTTCATAACACCAGAGCAGTGAGATGTAATGATAGGAATAAGTAATTACCCCAAGAATGAAGGTTGAAAACAGAGTTTTTCGTAGAGTAACCGGCCCATCTTGAACATTGTCGTAGAAAATATCAGAAAAGTACAAGAGGTAGAGAGAAACAACTGAAACAAGAATTGCATGAGCAGTAGAAATGACCCTGCAGAAATTCAAATTTAACTATTAATTTTTAACATCTCAAAGAAAACTATTAAAATTTTAAAATTTTCTAGGGCATGAGCAGTGGAAATGACCCTGCAGAAATCCAAATTTTACTATTAATTTTCAACAACCTTAAGAAAACTGTTAAAATTTTCTAAGGTATCATTGGCAGGAAGAAAACTACAACAGATTTATACCGATTGCTCCATTCAACTTGCTCAGTTCTTGAAAGCTTGTAATATCCTTTAAAATACCATGGAGTGATCATCTTTGATGCATTATAGAACTGCATAAACAAGATACAACATAAAGAAACCTATAAAAATCTACAAAACATTAAAATATCAACAGTGAATTCGAAAATTAAGCTTTATAAACTTCCTTTCAGCCTTGATTGAGTTGTTTCATTCTTATTATACTGTCATTTATATCTATAGTAGATAATCAGTTCATGAATAGAACTGAGTTGGTTTTGACCAGATTTGATAAATGTCATGGATAGGTTAACAACTAAATGATTTTAAACATTTCGATTATATTCCAAAACTTTATCACTTTAAGCATAACTTTTATTCATATGTCAATGTATTCAAGGTATACTTGCATACAGCATACAGTCTAATTAGATATAGAAGATTAATTTAAAATGTGGGTAAACAGAATTTATTAAATATCATCAACTCTTCACTATTGCACATAATTACAAATGTCTACAAATGCCTGTTGAATGCTTAAAATTAGTATAACAGAACTCAAAGAAATCTATTTGTAGTAATATAAATTATTACATGAAATATAATTTATTGAGCCAGAAAGCTTCCAAAGAGACCATACTTGAAAGCTTACTGAGAAAATTTTAGAATTTGCATCTTGACATGCTGTAATTTAAGATTTGGACATACGTTTAACCAATAGTTATGTAATGCACAGAATGCCTTTCTATGGTGTATGAGTCCTCCAACTTGGTCATAATATAAAACCCTTAAAATTTGTGGCACATGGACAAATTGTTGCCCAGTCACTGATAATATATGTGATTCTATGATAAAATAAATTCACATCAGATTATGATCACTCTTAGAACAATTACTACACGTAAATACTAAATATTGAAGTGAGATCTAATGTGACAAAACCTTCTGTAAGAGGACAAGTACAAAATGAGGTTTCTTATATTTAAAAGAGTATGGATCCTAACAGTGTGCAACAAAAGATTGACTACATGGAAGATAAAGACTCCTCCAGCTCCTCTCTCCCCTTCATATGATCACCAGCTTGCAGGATTTTGGCAGTTGGCAACAGCAACTCAGCATATGGATTCAACATTATTGGATCAGCAAATGCTTCCACCATTCCTACACAAATTTTAACAGTTTCTTCTGCTAGAAATCACACACTGAAAGATCTCAAACCCTTGGGTCTCATTGCTCCTTCCACAGTTTTACAGGATTGCACTTCATGTAGGATTTCAGACACTTCTTTTCACAATCTTGGGGTGACACTACTCACAAAATCTGCTTCGATCATGCCTACACAGGTCCCCTCAGCAGCACCTGTGGGAAATAGCATAGTAGATGCCCTCCAATCCTCAAATCAGAGTCATACATATAGTTTGGGGTCTTCATTGAGAATAGATATATCCCTGTGCCTCCCGCAGGAGCAATCCAAAAAATAAAATTCACAGGCTTGGCCCAAATCTGCAGTCCTTGGTTTGGAAGAGACTTTTCTTTCTAATGCTAGGGTTTGGCGATCAGAAATCCCTATCATGCAGTTCAAGGATGAAATTTTAATGCTGAAAGGACACATCTGGCTCATACATTTATTTATATGTCAGTTTCACATTTGTTGGCCAAGCTTAGTTAAGCAAAATGAGTCGATATCCAAAAAGTGGAAACCCTTACTGGAGGAAGAAATTTTCATATGTCCGTGTGTGAAAAGTTTTTTCCTTTTTATTCATGGATCAACAAGGATAGGGATTTGCTACTGCAAGAGGCATCATGATCTCAAAGAAAAGCATCTTTTTACCTAAAACTATGGCATTCTGAGTTCAATACCACACTGAAATTCTCTCCATAATTCTAGTTTGGGTCCAGTTACCTAACCTCCCTTTGCAATTTTGGGGCACATCTCACCTCTCCTCCATTGGATACTCCATTGGGAAAATCATACAATCCAGGGAACACCTCAGTTTTCACTCTCAATTCACATTTCCTCAAATCCTTGTGGAAGTGGGTATTTCCAAGCAATCACCAGTAGAAATTGATCCGCAGGTTGATATGAAATTTTTTGAATTGAATTATGAAGGGATTGCATTCCGGTGTAGATCTTGTTATGCCACCTGGCAGATGCTTGTCTACAAACTGTCACTGCAGCAAATAGGATTAATCGTTTGAAACCGGCCGCCTGGTGGAGGGGGCCGGATGATCCAAGTCATCAACATACTTTTTCAAAAAACCTTGCTGGTCTTCAAATCCTTGTTTCTTTGGAGCTAAAATCCCTTTCTGAGATCCCTGCTTCACCAATCGGTTCTTCTTCATCTTCAGAAGACAAAGGAATTTCCCCTAGAACAGTGAAATCTCCTCCGCTGAAGGGCTCACTAGTGGTTTCGGGGGATGTTAGCAAAGAGTCAGGATGAGTGCAGATATTTGGCTGATAGAAAAAAGCCCTCTTCCTTAAAGTAGAATAAGTATCAGAATAATATGACTGCATTCTTATGACAACAAGGGTTAGTTGTTCTCTTTTTCCAGCAGTTGGCTTGGTTGTATTCTTTAGTTCCCTCCTGTCAAGTTGGACTCCTAATTTCAGAGGTGGTTAAAAAAATTATCTTTTGTTGATTGAAAGCAATTTTACCACTTGAAATGTATTCCATTTTTTATACTTAATTTTTAGGTTGAGGAACCCAATACACTCAATTTATCCAGCGAAAAGGAAAAATAATGATTTCACCTTGTATCGCACAAAAGTAGCACTGCCCACATTAATTTTTAAATTACAAGATCTTGTGTATGGAATGTGATCAAGTTGTCCTGGTGAATTTCGCAGACACATACAATACAGTGCTGTATCAATCTATGTGCTGACATAAAACAGATGTACAACCTATGCTACAATTTCAAGACTAAAACGGCTGCACTGAATGCCTTCACAGTCTAAGGCTCGGACCTCAAATATTATTACCAGTTATTGTATTTCTGTCTTAGGGAACACTTGCTGGAACAAAAGAATTTTCAGGGTATGGATGTCAATTAATCACATTTCCTATAGACTATATACAAAACGGTTTTAATATTTAACAATTGAAGACTACAATTCTCCAGCAAATATTGCGACAAATTTTCAGGGTATGGATGTCAATTCATGGTATAAAGAATACCTCTTGCTTCTCTTGCCTTTTCTTTTACAACAGTTCTAGCATTAATTGCTTGAGACCATATCCAGAATTCTCTGTTCTTCCTAAATAATCTTCATGCATTTCTTGAACCACTTTCCATGAGTCCTTTCCACTAGTCTCTGAGTTTCCCTAAAATCAATCTTACAATGTAGTAGACAACTTGTTCATTAGTCCAGCTTTACCTTGAATAAGTAATGTTTTGAATGTTGTCACACCAGACCATTATAATATAGAAGGATCTGCAAATTTGTCAATTTTGAGCAGACGCCCATTTGATGTGTTGGATCAAAATTGCCCTAGGCCGAGAATCTCATTAATTGGGTCTTCCATGTTGACATTTGTACTCTCCCTACCTCTATTTTAGCAATTCTATTTAGTCATTGCAACTTCTCAATTTTCATTTTCTTCTTTGGAAAATTCCTTCCGAAAGATCAAATGTATTAGTGGCTGGGTAATAATAAATTCTTCATTCTCAAAAACTTCTTCTATTTTGAGTATAAACTGGTTCTTTGAGTTCTTCAAAACCACCTATTTGTTCAAACCACTCTATTGTATCTTTCCTATCACCTTTTATTTGAAAATCTTCACAAAAAAAAAGTATATATTTTCTATGAGGCTCTCTTTGAGATAACTCCAATCCTCTCCTTCAGTTCTGTTTCTTTCATAACTATGGAAGATGATAGTGCTAATGCCTTTTTGTTCGAACTACCAACTTCAACTTGTCTGATATTTACTTTTCTTAGATATTCTTGGACCTTTCCAAATTTAGAGGCTCCATGAGAAATCATAGCCTTATGGTCATCAATTTAAAACAAAATAGGTTTCTAATCATTGCTAATAGACAAAATCATTTCATAAACTTGGACCTGGTGATCATGAATATTGTTAAAAACTGATTTAATAATCTTTTGATCATAGGATATTTGAAGCAATTTAACCAATGTATCATATTGCTGATCTTTTAGGGAAATGATTTCCTGGGTGTTTTCTTCAAGCTTGACTTTTCTATCGTCTAGCTTTCTAAAGTAATTAATATATCACAAGCTAAGCTACGTTACCCCAAGTTTCCGGGACGGGGGGACGAGTTTCCGGGATGGCAAATTTTTTTGCCAAATTTAGGGACGGGGGGGGGGACGGCAAAGGGGACGGCTATATAAAATATAGGGAAAATTTAAAATATATAGGAAAAATCTAAATGTTCATATGAAAACATGGATAAAGCATGCATCTATACATTATATTCATATGAAAATATGGATATAGCATGTGTATGATACTATGAAAACATTTTAGAATGCAAACATCGAACATACAACAGTATCAATAGACTCAATACTCAATATGCACTCATAATTCAGAATTTCAATTCATTCACATTGTCAATATGCATATCATAATAGATATTAAAGAAATAACATACATAATGGAGCCTAATCAGACTCGGAGGTTAAATTTTCACTACTTCCATCAGCGCAGTTTCCCCCTATATTTTTCGACGGGGGTTTGGGGGCAGCGCCCCCAAGTTGGGGTCAAGGGGCAGCGCTCCCTGTTGCGATACAGGGCGGGGTCGAGGGGCAGCGCCCCACGAGGCCAAAAATACTTTTATTATTTTATATAGGCGTCGGGTGTTATTTTTCTATTGGCAAAAAACCCTTCATGAGATATTTCACTCCCTCAATTACGCAAAAAACATCATTAAAAAAAAATTGAAAATATGACTTTTTATATTTTAATATTTTTCCCTAGCCCTAGATGTGGGGGACGTCTACGGCTGGGACGTCCCCAATCCGTCCCTAGCCGTCCCCGGGACGTACGGACGTCCCCCAAAGCTAGGGAAGCCGTCCCCCTGTTCCGGGGACGTCCCCTCAAAATTCTGACAATTTGGGGACTGGGGGGGGGGGGGGGGGGGACGTCCCCTAGCCGTCCCCAAGTCCCCGAAACGTCCCCGGAACTGGGACTGGGGTTTTCAGGTAGGGGACGCGTCCCCGGATTTCGTAGAAGCTAAGTCATCAATGTTCTCTTGGGCAAACAAAATCTATTGATAAAACCAATTTATTTAGGGCTTCAGAATTCTTTTGAATCTTTCCAATGTTGGTCATAAGTTTAGCCTGACAGCTTCCTCATAACTTCTTGTCAAGTTGAGGATGGTAATAGTTTTAGTTATAGGCCACCTACTAGATTCATAGTTCACCATCTTTTATGTCTAAAGTATCAAGTTCAATTGCATACTCAAGTCCTTTTTTTCTGTGTTTCCTCATGGTAGCTTATCACTTTTCATGCCTACTATTTCCATCATATTTCTAATCTTGATCTCCTTCTCTTCTTGATTTTTAGGAATCAATGCTAATTTAAGGTTGACTTTTAGGTGTCAATACTAACTGTGGATTATTCCCTAAATTTGCTTAAGTTGCCACACAAGAATTTGACGGATATCAGTTTACTGAAAAACTTCTCTTATTGATATTTATAGGGAATGAAGAAGCTATGCTTACTAAAGGTCTACACTGCTGCTGCTTGGCTCTTTAGGATCAAAAGCAATAAATAGCTTTGAATTTGGACTCATTATAAGTCTTGAAGTTATAGATGTAGAGGACCTGGATGGTTCTATAGATCTAGGAATTTCAACAAAAGCCTTATCAAGTAGAATGAGTAGATCAATTGTAGATGCTCTCCTCGTCCAATAACAATGAATGGACAATAAAATTATAAAAGAGTACTAGGAATCTAGGACAACTATTGCACATCATTTTTCTATAACTGGAAATCCTACATAAAACCCCTCATGATTAATATGGTGACCGTAGTCACTTAGATTTTTGTAAGATTTGAGGTAACTCCCTAAAGAAAATTGGATGGAGGGAGAAAAGAATTTAGTAACCTAAATATGCACCTTCCTCCAACAATAGCATAAACAAATTTAGGAGCTAGATCTACACCTTTGATTTGCAAACAAAGGTAGAATGTAAAACAGGTAAGTTCGTCATGTAAGGATAAAGTAAAGTTAAGACAAATAAAGCATTCTCTATCACTAGAAGAGTTCCTCTCAACTCAGAAACTACAACTTCTGTGTTACTAGCCTACTTGTACAATCTCCTTGGAGAATCTTGTACAATGTTTATAATTGTCAATATCCTATCTTCGTTTTCTCAAAAATGAACACCAGATGTGAAATGGTTCTCACACAAATGGAGTTTTATATTTTAATACTTGCAACCAAATGAAACATATAATAAACTAGACATAACTACCTTGCAAGCTAAAATCAGAGATCAATGGATCTGCATAAACTAGAAAAGGATAAAGTAAACTACATCTAGCACACATCAACAATGTAAGATTTCAAAAACAGAATAGCTTAGACAGACATAAAATCACTGCTAAGATGAATCACCATGTTAATACAAATCCTAAGGATGATCTTCACTTTTAATTCAATCAACAAAATCCAACACACTAGACACACATGAAACTTAAATTTAATGCTTGAATGACAATTTATACAACATAAGCAAAACTTCAACTATCATTAACTCTCGTGTCTGAAGCACTTATAAGTTAAAAAGAAAAACAATTTTAGAGATTTCGAATAATTATTATTTATACCATAAAATCAAAATTTTAAAAACAAACTCTAAAAGATATAGGAAAATGGGACAGAAAGATATTTAAAAAATTAATAATCTAAATAATAAAGCAGACTAAAATATGCCCTCCTCATTCGCCAAAATAGAATGCGCCCAAAAATTGACATTACTGAAAAAAGCAATATTGTGTGTTACTAGCTTATGTAATTCTAATGCATTTCTTTAACCTAAAACTTGATGGCTCTTTTGACAAATACAAAAACCCTAATCATAATCTATTGATAAACTCGCCAAATCAACCCAACTTGAACCTAGGGTTCCAAAATGCCTAGAGATTAGAGGTGAAAACCCTCGAATCTACATGAAAATCTAGCGGTGCCATAACAAGAACATGATAAAGTATAAATGTCATCTCATATCACTTGAAAATCTACTACTAGAGGCCTTAACCCCATTGTTTGGCACCTATTTTAACCTCCTCCGACATTTGAAATCTTTAAAACTTCCGCATTCCATTGTTGGCATGAATCCATGTTGTTTATGATGAATCATGAAAAAGACTCTCCACTACTTGAGTTTTTCAATGACTACTAACATGAACGATGAATGGGCAAATTATACAATTGATTTTTTGTAATTTGAGTCTATGATCACACAATTTTACTAACCCTACCATCACATTTCTCCTAATTGTGTAATTCACTATATTATACTAAAGCATATACTCTAATCATGTAATTTCATGTATTTATTTTTTCAAAACAAACCTAGCACACTATTTTTAAAATCTACTAATGCTAACATGTGCAATTATGTGATTTCATGTTTACTACCGCCAATGCCCTCTCCTGGTCACATAATATCAAATTGTTTTCAGCCACACAAATCCTAAATGTGAAACTTTAATTTTCTCACTTAAAACTAGAATGGGCTCGTGCTTTCCATCATTACACCAGCATTTGGTCCTTTGTTCGCACAATCTTGTCATGTTTTCCAACATTCTACTATTGGTTGCATGATTTTGTGCCTTTTGCTAACATTTAAATGCATATCATGCAATTTCCTTGCACATGCCACCTTGTTTCTCCTAAATGCTTGATTTTCACCTTTTTGCTAATACGAAATGTTCTCAATTGTGTGATGTTGATGCCCTAGTCGCATGACTATTAGCATTTGTGATTTTTGAAACTATAAAACTGGATTTTATCCTATGTGCACCTTTGTAGGTGTTTGTAACTTCCGTTTGTTTTTCCTTTAGCATGGCACTCTCTTAGTGAATTTGTAATGCCCCTTTTTCAAACTAAATCAAGTCAAAGGACCCGCAGCCTATTTTTATTCCCCGTAGGCTAAAGGGGGAATTTGACAGCGGAATAATATAATAATAATTTATAAAGTTGTCCAAAAAGGTACTTTAAGTTATAACTTTAAACAAAGCACATTATCATTAAAAGTGGCCAAAAATAAATATCAGATACGTGGCCAAAAAGGCAAATAAAAAATTATAAGTTGGAAAAAATGGTGAATATTCAATTAAAAAAAAATATCAATTAACTAGTAGGGAATAAATTATAAGTTGGGAAAATATGGATATTCAATTAAAGTAATTTTAATTACTTTTAGGGTTGGATGGAAAAGGGATAGAAAAAGCAATTGTTGGAAAAGGAAATTCATTCTTTTCATTACTAATTTCCACAAACCCTCAGTTTGGAGAGCATTGAACTTTGGTGCAGCTTTTACCACCTTTCAATTTATTCAAGAATCGAAAGAAGGAAACCTTTTGGTTCTCATTGTTGGCTTCATACAAGGGTCAAATTTTTACTAATTCGGGAATTTGTGTGGGGTTTTGAAAATACAAAAAAATACATTTAATTTATGTTTTATGCAAGGATTATCATTATGTGAATAACCCAGAAATTATTATTATAATTGTTGGAATTGATATTTGATACCAGATGTACCATCATAGGAGCTTAACATCTCAACTAAAAGGCAGCAAACACGATTTAGGAGGTTTGCATATTGGTTGTCAATTGCCAATGGAGAGAAAAGATGTGGAAGCTCCATATCCAGCCACACCTCCCAAAGTGGCTAAGACTCTTCACAAATAGGAATCGCCACAACTCATAAGGTAGCCTAAGGATATGATGGAGACATGGAAAATCAAAGGCCAGCACAGCAGCTGAAATAAGGTATGTGAGACCTCAGAAAAGAGGGAGCATTACATACAAGGTGGTACTGAGGAGTTAACTGGGTTCATGGATCCCGAAAATGCCAATTGCAACTCTATAAGGAATGAATCAATATTATCAAAGCTCGCAGCTATTTGGAGCCAATGTTGGCATGTTTGCAGCAACTTCTACAAATTATTTAAACTGTCTAAAAGGAGTCGCAACACTATGGAAGTGTCAAATTCAGCAATTCAACTCATGCCAGATTCCTGTGTTATTTTAACTTCATTGAAAATTGTCTAAGTAATACTTTTCAATAATATCCTATGGACATTTTATTCACCATTATTGTATCATTTTGGCTGCAATAATAAATCCAATTAGCATTTTTTTATTTAAATTTTTCCACTTAAATAAACAGAATTGTCAAAAAATAAAAAATAAAAAATAAAATAGTGGAATTGCCAGAAATTTATAAAGGGGATCTTTGAGAATCTCCATTTGTTTCTTCGTCATTTGATATCCAAACCATTCTCATCTTGGAGGATGCATTTGAGAAATCCTTGCCATTGTTCTTGTGAAGCCAAAAAAGAAAAGATGAGACAAACAACATTGGCACAACAATGCTTTGAAACATGACTATTGATTATATGATGAGACAAAACTTCAACTAAAAACTTGACACAACACAAAAATTCCATACAACAATTGGTTTTGTCTAGGGACCACAATGTATACTTGTGATGTAGGATAATCTCAAAATCTCTCTCATTTAGAGTATCAGTTTCTATCCATTGGACAAAGGAGTCAAGCTCGTTTCCTAACACCAAAATAGATGACTAACCTCATCTAAATAGCAACAACAATCAGAGAAAACACATCACTACAAGACAAACATAGAAAAAGACATCACCTGCCTATAAATGGGCATAAGCAAGCAAATAATCTACCTATGAATTGTTGTTGTGTGGTTGTGGATACTTCACAGTTATTTTTTAAATCAAAGAGGATTGGGATGCAATTGATCAAGGCAATCCATAGTTTACTGGTTATAGTTTTTGTTCTTGAACTTTTGATCAACTCACTTCAACCCATAGGTGGGTGTGCCTAAAGAAGTGCTAGTTTGGGTAAGACTTTCCTCCCTTCCACTACATCTATTGAATAAACCCCCATTAGAGCTTATTGGTGATAAAATTGAAAATTCTCTTCACCAAATCTCTCCCAAAACACTTAATGTTGCATGTGCTCATATTTGTTTGTGAGTAAATCTTAAAAAAAGGGCTTCCTAAAGGCATTGGAATTAAGGTTTTTGACTAAATGCATAACTAGGTGTTGGATTATGAGCACTTTCCTTTCAAATGTCCATCTTGTCATGAATATGATCATTTCTCCAAGGCTTGCCCTCTCAATCAAGAACTTCAAACCGAAAGGATCTTCCAAAAGCTAATGGATTTGAAATGTTCAAAACAAGAAAAGGAATAGAAGATCTAGGAATAAGAAATTTAGACCAATCAACTCAAATCCTCCTAACACAAAAATAAATTTATTGCTCTTGTTTCTTACCAATAAAAAGACATGCAATTTGAATCTGAGTCAAGGAAGATACACAAACACAAAATATTCAAGAATCAACTCATGAAGTGTTAGGAAAAGCGTGTGTACACCTTGCACAATAAAATAATTATTTTAATTATGTAAAATAAATATTAGTTTGAGGTGCAGCTTCAGAGGTGTGTTTAGCGGCTAGCCACATAAAATATTTTATTTGGGTCCATTTGTGAAGTTGTATGTGTCTTTGGTTTCAAATTTTATTGTGCATTGCATATTGTAAAAATATTTAATATTAGGAAAACTTAGTACCCAAAAGGAATCGTTGGGGTCAATGATTTTAAGGCACATGGTTTTGCCATTACCTCTCATTTGTTTTGTGTGAGCTTGTGTAAAATCCCTTATTGGTTTTCACTCCAAAAAATTTGCTTTGTTTTCCTAACCTCTTGTCAATTCACTGGCATTCTTCTGAGACTCTTTCACAAATCATATTACATTTTTCGAGCAACAACCAATTACAGAAATCTGTAGCAGACTAGTTTCAGCTGTAAAGTACTGTCCTCTTCCACGCCAAGGCGCCAAATACAATCCCTACCCACCTGGTATCCAATTCCACAGCTGCTGTTACAGTTCTATGCCAGTGTGAGGTATATTTGACGAGGAGAACCATGCATAGATGGCAGCTATATTGAGCAGAAATTACAAACCTGGAAGATGTTGCATTACATCGCCCCAACCCTTACTCGGTTCCATGCTCTATCAGCAGCATCCAACTTCGACATTCAACCTTCATATTCCATGCTACTATGGGAGGTGGAATATATATCAGATATTTGTTCTACCAATACTCCAACCCTCACATATTGCCAAGAAAGGCATATGTGGCCAGCAACAAAATAAACCCCTATCCAAATCACACAGCCCACACTAGAAATGATATACTTCAATAGTGGCATCTCTTTCCAAGCATTATTCGCCCAAAGGTTTGATCGAAACAGCTCTCATTTGTCTAAAATGTAGTCTAACATCCTCAATAACAGGAAGCTACCATCCAACATCAAGAGTTGGCCACATTTAATGCAATATCCATTCCTTAATCGTCCAGCAATTTATTTTCCACAATGGCATCAGGTTTTTAAGCAACTATAATCTTCCAAGTACTGAAATTTGTCTTCGTAAAAGACTTGAAAAAAAATTTGAACTTCAATCATTGATCTCCCAATGAGAAATTTGTGTTATGTCTCCAACGACCAGCTAGGGTAGAATCTTACAGTACCAAAACTACAAATTAGAAGAAATAATCCAAGCATAGTGAAAATGAGCTCCAAAATGTTCTTTTATCCAACTCATAGAACACTCTCGAAAACCTTTTCAATTTGCTGCTTAAATAATTCATTTAAGTTTGGAATATAAAGTAACTTTATTATTGCCCCTTTTAATATTTCACTTGAGTCATTTTACAACACTATTAAATTAATTAAATAACAATACCAGAAAAAGTACTTTATTTTATAATATTAAATAATTAATTTAAATTATTCCCTCACTACCTACTTTAGCCTACGGGAATAAGATAGGCTAAATGATCTCTGGCCTACTCCTCGGAAGGGGACATTACAGCTTGAATCTATAAAACCAAGCATATGTTCGGTTGTTGGAGTTGGCTAGTTGGCTGGTTGACTTGGCTATCATTGTATTAACCTCTCTTGTAGAGTACATGTGTAAAGCATGCCATGGGATGTGTAGTTGCATGGTTATGCATTATGCTTGGACACATGGAGGATGCATGAGGAGCTTGATGTTCAAAAAATATTCATGGAGACTTTGTAAGTGTATTGTAATGTTTCATTGTTGAATAATACATTGAATGTGGAAGCTTTTGGAGGTTGGGGTTTTCCCTATTGGAGTAAATAGTGGTTTACCTATTTATGTTTACTTAAGTTTCACTTAGGGTAACCAGCATTTAATATTTCTCGGTGATTAGGTAGAGTTTAATATTATTTTAATACCTACATCTAGTTTTTTGTGTCGAGTTGTTGTACCTACCCTCGCACCTCATTGGTGCTCTCATCTTGCCTTTGCCTTTATAAGCAAGGCTCGTGTACCTTTGTACACACCTCTAATCAATACATCTTGTATATTGGTGAAATAGTATATGCTTGGGTTGCTTCTCTTGTGTGTGAAGAATGACTTGCAGATTGCTTCCTAGGTAAGGTGGAAACACCTACACTAACATGGTATCAGAGCCTCTTTCTACAACTTCCTTCCAGTTGATGGGAATTTTCATCAATTTTTAAATTGAGGCCCATGTGTTTTATTCCACAGGCTGAATTGGATCTCTAGGTTGACATATCTGTTTTTTGCTTTATTAAGTGCCATTTCATTTGGCACACAAAGCCGAGATTGCTTGGACAATTTGTCTGCATTTGTTTCAGAGCGCGATTTATTGTTTTGAACCTGTGGGTTGATCTTTTGGCATCGGTTGTTGTGGATTAATGTCAAGGGTTTCAGTCTTTTGCCAAGCAAGCTATAGCCTCAACTTGCTACCTCCATCCCCTAACAGTGCAGGTCCTTTATCAATCTCCTTTGGCTTGTGGCTAACAAAATTGGCTGGCATTTTTATCTAGGTTAGTGAGCATTCATTTTGTTCTCGGCATTTTCAGGCGCTCTCGCACCATAAGGTTGCAAGATGGTGGTTTTTGTTTGATTGCACAGAGCTTCATATAATTCGCAGTGCAATTTGCTTGAACTGCATGGGCTTTAACTAGCTCATTGTGTAGATTATATCTTGAGTTTCATACTGCTGGGGAAGAATTATTAAGACTCTGTTGTGGGAGAGAACTCAAAAGAAAGAAATAACTTATGTCCTCTATGAAAGAGGTGGCGACTCTGTAAAAATGAAAATTAAATGAAAAAGATCAGTAGCATTCAGTATGTTTCAATATCCATATTTTTATGAAGAAGCATCTTCAAAAAAGAAATATGCACAGTGGAAACCACAACCAGAAAGAGACAGGAATATTCCAAGAAGATTTAAGCCATTGGATTTTGGTAACATCCCTGAGTATCCAAATGCATTTCCCTGTGAGTTGAAGATCTATATGCCGAGGTTCCATGGAGATGAAAGAGAATCACCAATTGGGCATCTAAAATCATTTTATTGGTTTATTGAGACCTTCAGAATCTACTCAAAAGAAATGATCATGAAATGGTTTGTGCTAACATTGGAGGATGTTGCAGAGCAGTCATTCAGCTTGTTACCCCCACAAAGTATCTCATCATGGGAAGAACTTGAGTGGTGGTTCATGGAAGAATTCTATGGTGTAATCGAGGACAACACTTCAGTCGCTATCCCTTCAATTGGTTATCCATACCAAAATCAGATTCAATTGGATTATGATTGCGGCAATGCAATCTACAACATAAGAAGAAAGGAAGGTGAATCTATAGAAAAATTGATTGGTAGAATAATGGTGACTTATTTCCAAATGCTTGATAATACACAACTTAATTCAGCTATACTGGAGGAATTGATCGTGAGAGAATGTGGGTCTGACAGTTTGGAATCAGCATGTTCAATTCTTGAAGAATTGAATAAAAAAATATATGATTTGCATGAGACGAGTAACATCAACATAAGAGATGCAAATGAAGATGATTATATAGAAGAATCAGTTATCCCTTTGGAAGTCCCATCTGATGAAGAAGCAATTGATGATGTTTGTGAGTACAAGTCAGAACTTGAAGAAATTGTTGCTAACATTGATGAAGAATATTATACCAGTCATGAGGAGAGTGAATCCATACCTGAGTACCTTGATGATACAATTGATAAAGAGGAGGTATGCGAATTTGAAAATGGCTTTCAAATGTTTTCAAACCCCTTATGTGATGAAGTGATAGAGGAAAATCATATTCCCTACTGCCATGGTATGTGTGAAAAGGATTTTCATGTATTCTCAAATCCTTTATATGATGAAGAAAAAATTTCAGACATTATGGACAATACAAACATGTGTGAAGACAACATGGGTAATAATATGACTAAGTCACGTGATAAAAGGACCACAAAAGTAAGAGAGTTACAAAAGGAAGGTACATCACATAGAGATAAAATAAAAGGTGAAAAGAAGTACCAGTTAGATAATATGCAGCATTCCAATAAAATAGAGATGAAGAATATGCGGATGCCACAAGAAGCAAACTTTTGTAAAAGCATAAATATCATTTCCTATGGAATAGGGGATGATGGTAATCCAGGTGAAATAAAGAATCCTTATAAAATAAGGATGGATAATACATCTTATGACAGGAATTGCCAATCAGGTGATATCACTAATTTCAAAGTTTTTATACTACTTCATGATGAGAATCAGATGTTTGATAGAGGAAAGAATTGGTGTTCAGTTTTTGGGCTTGAGGCCACCAAAATAGGTCAATGAATTAGGCACATGGTCTGCTCTACCAGAGATCTGAATTCTTGCTATGCCCACAAGGGGCATCCATCCCCAGACAAAGCCACTGTTGGAACCCTAAAATTTGCAATTTTTAGAATGCCAAATTCCAATACAAGGAGCAAGAAAAATTCTAAATATATATATATATATTGAATAGGTACAAGTAATATATTTTATATTTGTTGCACAATATGAAACCATAACATAAACACAATAATGGGCATAAAAAATGGAGTGTGAAGCACCAAAGGGGATATTTACATCATTTAAAGACCATTTATCCATTATATACCCATAAAATAGCCTTAAAATACCTCTAATATGCCTAAACAACTTGTAAAGTGACAATTAATTACATAAACTAAGGCAATTTCGGGATTTGGAATTATTTTTATTTAAAAGGGGGGTGTCTTTTCACCCAAAGGGGTATGAAAACCATTCAAACACATATATATGTGTGATGTAAAATGTAAAAAGATATTAGATAAGAGAAAGATGGCGATGTATGACAGCCTGTAAGTTTTACAAATTTCGATGGAATACATGCTATGAACTATTGCTTTTCTTTGCGTATGTGTTGTGGATTATTTCACTTTGTCTTGGCAATCGTCTGTGATATTATCTAAAGTGATAAGGTTATTCATATTCTTGAAATCAAATCTGTGCTTCATGTTATAACGTTGAAACAAAAGTTTTGCTTGCGAATTGTAATTGTTCCTTGCAGTACTTCATTGATTGGTCCCTTAAAGGTAGGGTTAAAATTCATTCAATCAACACATGATATAAGCATTCAAATTGATCTCAAAAGAAATAATAATCGACAGGTCTACAAAAGGGTGGATTAAAAAACTGTCTCACAGGCTCGCATAATAAGTCCTGAAGAAAGTGCAATGACTCTGTAGCCCAAACAGCAAAGAAGGCACTGGTCAAAACAGATTACACTCATCATTATATTTCACCATTTGTTATTTCAAAAAAGCAAACAGAAGTAGTTAGGAAACATAGATCGAATAGCTTCTACAACAACAATCTTGAACTCATCTGCTATATCTCCATCCAAGGAACTCATGCCATTTCAAAGATCAGGAGGTATCAGATTAGGATAATACATCTGCTATAAAAAGCACTGGTTACCGGAGACATTCAGTGAATAGGTATACCCGCCTAGGTCCTGCAGAGCCTAAAGTGAGAGAGGTAGCAACCAAACAGGTTCACTCTACATGTTGGCCAAGTCAATTGGAGGGTTTGATCATAGAAGTTGGCATTTCCTTAGAACCTATCCAATCTGTTGATTTGAGACCCAACACATACTTCGAGCCATTTTTTGCTTGATCAGCTTAGTTTGCTAGCGTTTTATTGGAGGCACCCACTGTTGATTGGGAAACGGATTGCAATACAAAAGACTTGGTCATGTTACATACAATAGAGGGCCAAGAAGGGATATATTTTCAAGCAACATCATCTAACAACGCCTTGTTTCGCAATTGTGGCATATTTCTGTTGATAGGCAATTTCTACAACCTGCTCTTGACCTATGGCTTTCATAAAGTCTCTTCATCGTAGAGGCCTACAATCTATGTATAAGGTGCTTTCTTCAATTTCGTTGACCCCTTTTCAAGTTCTTTGCAAGCACATTGATCATTTTGGGGCTTGTTACATTTGTAGGGATCAATCCCACAATTTGCTTATCAATTTTTTTCTCAGACAGCATTATTTTCTTCGGCAAAGCCAATTTTGTTTTGAGGCTGCGAAAATCATGTGTAGGCAGAGTTTGTTTGATAGGCTTCGTTGGCAATTGTTTGTTTTTGGGCGTGTTGTCGACATAAATTGCCTATTGTTATGTTTGATAATATTTGTTATCCAACAAGGTATTAATTAATTGTATTCAATGGGTTGTCAGTCTTGAGTGGTTATCTGTCGGTTGGTTGACGATTGTGTACCTCTTGGCAACCATCGGGTCCTTTAAATATGTTGTGTACTGTCAAGGAAGGGAGATGGTATTGTCGGATCTAGTGTAATCCTTGGCCGACCATCTTTGGTCTCTTCTCTGTAATAATTGAATGTGCGAATAAAGATATATTTTCTGTCATGTCTGGTATGCATTGTCATGTACATTATTATTTCCTGTACTTAATTTACCAGTTGTACCAGCAAACATTTTGGCGTCGTTGCCTTAAAAGAAATCGGGTCAGCCTTGAGTGATTCATGTCCGTAGATCCCATCAAAGGTGAGAAGAGGCCACAAGGTGGTCAAGACCAAGCGATTAGGTGATCTGCCGACCCGCAGCCGGAGGGAGCACAGAGACGAGTCAAAGCCTGGAAGTACTCGGAGTGTTGGGACGCTGGAGGTGGACGTGTAGAGGACGCGCGCGTGTCTGAGAGTGCAAGGAAAGCATCGGAACGTAGCGGTCGGAACAGTTCACTAAGGTCCGACACACCTGGAAGTACTCGAAGTGTTGGGGACGCTGAAGGTGGACATGAAGCGAACGCCTGCGTGGCCGAGAGTGCAGGGAAAGCACTGGAACGTAGCGGTCAAAACAATCCACCCAAGTCCAGCACGCAAGGTGAATACACATGTACCTTCCAAGTGAAAATAATGTTGAACACCCAGGAGAAGCAGAAACTGTCGAAGTTCACGAGAGACGGGTCGGAGGACCCGGTACGGCATTGCAAAACATGCATAACCATTTTGGAGGCAAATGGCCAAGATGACAGGGACTACTTGCTGAAGGCATTTCCCGCCACCCTTCAGGGGATCGCCATTGACAGGTACACAGACCTTGACGCCCAGCACAAGACGAGATGGAGTGATCTGAAGAAGGCATTCCAGGAGGAATTCAAACTCTTGAGGGATGATAATGAGATCGTGGCCGAAATCTATAATACTAAGGAAGGGAAAAATGAGAGTGTACGCGCTTACAACCGTAGGCTCAAAGAACTGTTGAACAAGATGGAAAACCAACCAGTCGACGGGTTGAAGAAGAGGTGATTCATGGAGGGATTGATACCCTCACTACGCAAGAAGATGAAAGTAGTGCCTCCGTCCTCATACGCCAATGCGTACAATCGAGCGATGGACATCGAGAGTGAAAATAAAACCTCCTCCCAAGAGAAGAGGAAGACTAATGATGATGAAAGCACCGAAGGTAGCAATGACGAAGAATCCAAAACCGTACGAACCCTTCGACAGGATATGTTGAGAATGTGTAATGAACCTAAGTCACGGAATTTCAGTAATCTAGATTAGCATTGTATTCTTCAAGAGAGGAGGTTATAAATTACTGACTATAGACAAGATTTCCTAATTCTGATTTGTTAATGCAAGCTTTGGTAATATATACTAGACCTTTGCTGGGATCGTGTTTCCAGATTCTATCCCATCCCTATAGTGGACGGTAGAATTACTGCCCTTAGGATGGCAACAACCCACCTTAGGCTCCCATGGTTGGTCTAGCCCCAGCCCATTATAGGCAACGGTATATTATGGAAATAACACCCCAAAAGGTAACTAGCAACATATTATCTAATACTAACGTAAATCAACATATATTGCTAAATGTCATTAAGTAATGTCTCTGGATATGGCTACCATATTCAGAGACATTCACTGTTTAATTACATAGTAAATGGAAATTGTAATCATTTTTCCTGCTTTAACTAGAAATGCATATAGAATTAACTATGATTTATATATATACTTCTCTCTACTAGATGATAGGAAATTTGCCCAGGATATGACTTCCCATAATCCTCGGCCAAACCAGTGAACCGTAATTATACATAACCAAAAACTGAATTACTTTGCAAGAGGTTTTCTCAGGACCTTTGCGGTGCGTACCTGCTCTTTTGGTGTTTCTGCCGAACTCCTTCCTTTTATATCTCTCAATTTGAGGGAGAGGTCACACCTCTTTATCATGTATACCCTTTGGCAAGAGACATACCCTTTCACCATTAGCACCCTTTGAAAGAGTGCAACTCTTCATTAATTCTACCCTTTGAAAGGGACACAACCTTTCATAATCAGATCTGCACTTATTATTTAAATCAGATCTGCACTTGTCATTTCCAAATTATTCCCCCCTCTCAAATGAGGTTTTCTTCTCCCTTTTATATCTCATTGTTGAGGGAGTCACGACTTTTCCTTGCATGTCTTTTGACTTTTTATTAACTTAATTAATTTTTAATTAATCATATTTAATTATATTATTTATATTTTAATTTAATTTTTAATGTTTTAATTTTTTTATTATCATTTATTATTAAATTCTATTTCAAAGTGGGGACATTACAGAATGATGAAAGAATTGAAGGCTGAGAAAGGAACCAGCAATGAAGGTAATGAACTATGGTGTATTGAGTGCAAAAGGGAGGGGCACACGAAAGCTAATTGTCCTAGAAATATGTTTTGTGAAATTTGCCAAGTGCTGGGGCATTCAATCAACAAGTGCCCATACAATTTGAAGATGAGAAGTACACAAGTACTCTTCACACAGGGACAGTCCAGCCCATCGAAATCGCAGAATGTATCGCCAAGTGGTTATGGAAATCAACGAGGGCGACACCAAATACAGTACGACTCCAAAGGACTTCCTATCATACAGTGTCGACAATGTCGTGAATGAGGACACTTTGCGAGAGACTGCCATAACAGGAAAGACAACATACAATTATTGTGCAAATGGTGTGGACCAGGTGACAATTAAGACACCAACTGCCCGAATCAGAAGGGTATTAATATGCTGGACGTGGAGGAACAAGAGGACGTAGTTTTGGCAATCACAAGAGCACAAACAAAGAAGGCAATGTATTCAGACTCTGGTACGGAAAAGGAACAAGCCGAAGTAGAACAAGTGTTGGCGAAGGAATGAGTAACTTCCAATGGAACTGCAAGTATGTCATTGCGGGAGTCAAAGAAGAACATAGTCCGACGGGTGCTACAAACAACCGTACCCATCAAGGTGGCAGACCTTCTTCAAACTATGTCGCAACTAAGAATGGCAATTGCCAAGACAGTCAGTGACGACACAGTCTTCCAAAAAACACATACTTCATCTATTTCAAGAGCATCCCATTCCATTCATCAAGGTAACATCACCATCAACATGGCACCTTCATCATCGCTTGTGCCTCGATTGCCTCTCATCAAGCATTTCATCTCAATTGACTATTCTCCACACTTAAAGTCAGCATTCCTATCCTTTAACCTAAAGGTTACATGGTGATGATCAAATGAAATGATCATCCTAACTTGCTCATCACCAAACCATTGAGAGCTAAACTAACTTTATTCTATCCAACGGAAGGACTTGACCGCTACTAAACTACCTGAGACCTAGAACTACTGGCAAAAAGAGGGGGTCCCCATTTGCAATGAGGTGATGTGTGAAAAGGTCACAACAAACGAGGACACAACAAACGAGGTCCTTAAGCCTTAAGGGAGCCTACTTGTAGATTGGTTTCCAAGCACCCTGTGACAAGTAATTCCCCATGCTACTTAGGGTTGATGATTAGGAGAGAAGGAATTGGGGCTCAAGTATGCTAGCTATCAAATGTATTATGAATCATAGATTAAAAACTCGTGGACTCGCGAGTCCAGTGGCAGCACGAGTCAATTCGTCAAGGACTCGTGAGGCGAGTCCTAGAGAGTCTATATGAAAGACTCGCGAGGCAAGTCCTGGCAAGTCTATATGAAAGACTCGCAAGTCTTTCTAATGGACTCGCACGAGTCAAATAGTCGGACTCGCGAGTCAATTAGACGGACTCGCGCAGCCCAGAAGTTACGCCCAGCAGCCATAAAAAGTGTTTTTTTTTTCAATTTTTGCATTCATTTGCTTTTGTTTCTTGGTGAAAACAAGTTTGTAGGGTTTGAAACAAAAGAGATCTAGGTAAGGATTTTTCCTCTCTTTCTTTTTCATTTCCATGTTTTGAAAATCCAAAAAATCTTGAAAAACAAGGGGATATGCTGCCAAAAAAATTTCTATTTCCTTTCCTAACTTATTTCCTTATATTTTTTTCATGTTTTTGATTGCTATTTTTCCCAAATGATTCATTATCATTTTTATTGTCCACAAAACCCTGCTGATTTTTTTATTATTTCATGTTAAATCAGCAATGACAAGTTCAACTCCAAGGGCAAACCCAAGGCCAAGAAGACAAAGAGATAAAGCATGGAAATATGGGATACCTGGAAGCAAAAAGGGAGAAGCCACTTGCACAAAATGTACAAAATGGATGACAGGTGGAATTAATAGTTTAAAATACCACCTTGCACAAATACCTGGTTATGGTGTGGGCATATGCCCCAATACAACTCCAGAGATTATTAGAGAGATGAAGGCCCTTCTTGCTGAGCATGATATGCAAAAGGAAGAAAGGCCAAAAACAAAAGAAGTCATGGCAGCTACAATGAATCCCACATTGTCCAATTCGGGACCCACTGGTCACACTCGTGGTCGTCAGTCACATTCATCTTTTGGTGACAATGAGAGTGAGGCTAGTGCCACTCCTGTTAGAATAGACCCTAATTTTTTTGTACCATGCAATGTTCCAGGTGCACAACCTTCGCTTGAAGGTACAGGATGGAATAGAGAGAAGCATGAACAAGCAAGGATAGTAGCATCAAACTTTTGGTTTTACAATAATATACCTTTCAATGCAACAAACAATGTTTATTGGGAAGCTTTGGTTAATGCATTTACATTTACAATTGCGGGTAAGGGGTTTAAGGCCCCAACAGGTTATGACTTCAGTGGGCCATTGCTAGAGCAAGCTGTAAGAAATACACAAGTTGTGGTTCATGATCAGAAAAGATATTGGAAGAGAAAAGGATGCAGCATTTTATCCAATGGATGGACAGATGGACAAAATAGGACTCTTCTCAACTTCTTGGTGGCTTCAAATGATGCAATGGTATTCCTAAAGTCTGTTGATGCCACAAATGAAATAAAAAATGCAGAGACTTTGTGTAATCTATTAGATGGGATGGTTCAGGAAGTTGGAGTTGAAAATATTGTCCAAATTATCACGAACAACGTTGCATATGTATCTGCAAGTAGAACGCTTATGGAGAGGCATCCTACTATTACATGGAGTCCTTGTGCTGCACATTGTTTGGACTTAATGCTAGAGGACATTGGGAAGATTACATGGGTGAGGAAGGTAGTTGAAGATGCAAGAAGTGTCACCAAATTATCTACAACCATACTTGGTTGCTTTCTTTGATGAGGAAGCACACAAATGGCAAGGACCTTGTGCAACCTGGAGTGACACGATTTGCTAGCCACTTCATCACTTTGCAGAGCATTATTAGTGCCATTCCTCATCTTAAGCAGATGTTTGTGTCTGATGCTTGGTTGGGGTCTGCATACGCCAGAAAACCTGAAGTAGAGAAGATTGTAAGCTTTGTTTTTGATGAAGAGTTCAACAAAAGTGGAGAGGAGTTGACTGCGATAAGTAACAAACACAAAAGTAAATTTTATACGGGATAATCTATTTGTTGATTTTATTTTTTAAGGGTTAATTTTGGACTAATTTTAATTTTGTTTTCATTTCTTTAGGTGACAGAACCTTTGGTAAGGGTTCTTCGTATGGTGGATGCAGAGGGCATGCCAATGGGTTTCATTTATGAGGCTGTGGATAGGGCCAAAGAGGCCATTTCACATTACTATCGTCGAAATACAAGAAAATGTGAAATCCTTTGGCGCATCATTGATCGTAGGTGGACAAACCAACTCCACCAACCGATACATGCCTTCGCCTACTTCTTGAACCCGAAGTTCTACTTCTCTGATTCATTTAGGGCTGATGAGGAGGTCATGGCAGGTGTTATTGCATGCATTGATAAGATGACACCTAATGCTGAGTTGAGAGACAAGGTTCTTGATGAGTTGGAGGTGAGATTTGACATTTGCAATTGCTCTATCTCTATTTATGAATTTGGAAATGTTCATTATTGAATTTGAGTTTGACACTTTGACTATCTATTTATGAATTTGGAAATGTTCATCGTTCAAGATCTACAAGAGTGCAGAGGGGAGACTCTTCTCATCACAACTAGTAATTGATAAGAGAGGAAAACAACAACCAGGTAAAAAAATAACTTAGTTCAATACTGCAAGAAAAAAACTACAAACTTGATTGTTACATTTTTTTCTCAATTCTAATATTTATAAATGTTTTTTGTAGATTTATGGTGGGAGAATTATGATGCTGGCACACCTAATCTTCAAAGGATAGCCGTTCGTATTTTGTCTCAACCATGCAGTGCTTCTGGGTGTGAACGAAATTGACGTGTATTTGAGAGCATTCACACAAAGAAGAGAAATAGATTGACACAAAAGCGGCTCAATGATCTTGTATTCGTTCGGTACAACCTTCGCCATCGAGTTAGAAAGGTGGAGGGTGTTTCACATGAGGCCATTGACTTGGATGAAATTGATCCATATGGTGATTGGATCGTGAATGAACAAAATGATGGTGATGATGTCCTCCTTACCGAAGAACAACTTGCAGAAATAGAGAGAGGAGCATCACAAGAAGCAGAAGGAGCAAGATTGGAGGAAATGGAGGAGGATGAAGATGAGGACGAAGATGAGGATGAAGATGAGGACTTTCATTTAGAACAAGAATCATCTCACCATTTAGATACCACAACACACACTGCTACTACTTCTAGCTCAAGGCCTGAAAAATTGAGCTATATTAGGAGAAGTGCAAAGAGGAAGATGCAATCTTCTCTTTAGTTTGTTTACTGTTGTTTGTCAAATTTGGAGTTGGACATATCATTATATGTATTATGTAGTTTTGTAAAAATTTATAAACTTATGCTGCTATTATACATTTTAGAGTTTGAAACTATGAGTAATGAGTAATAGAGTATAATTCTATGAGTATGAATGATGAAATTTCAAATATTGAGTGTTTGGAGATCATATGGCATGTAATGTTTCGATTATGGCTCTTATGCTCAGATACCGGTTCTTGGGGAAAGAGGCCGGGTTCGGGTCCGGGTCCTAGTTCTTGCTCGGTCTTGGTCCGAACCTGGTTCTTGCTCGGCCCTGGTCCGAGCCTAGTTCTCCTTGGGTTCCACCCGGGTCCTGCCCAGGTGGTCGGGTTCTCTGTGGTGCGTGAACCTGGGTCCTGCCTAGGTGGCCGAGTTCTCTGTGGGTCCACACACCCACAGAGAACCCGACCACTTGGGCAAGACCTGGGTGGAACCCAAGGAGAACCTAGGCGTACCCGGGAGAACCAAGGCCCGTGGGTTCCCAAAAAAAGGGCCCATGGGTCATAAAAGTCAAAAAAGTATAACCAAACATGAAAATTATAGGTCAAAAAAGTCCAAAAAGTATAAACAAACTTGAAACTTGAATATTATCTTTTTTGCAAATTATGAATATGATATTACATTTACGATATATGAATATCAGGTTATTTATTGGCATTGGCAATTATGGATTTATGATTTATGATTTATCTGTTATCATTTATGTATCATTGTATGGGAAAGTTACATTGTATGTTTCCTATTTGTATGTTTGAACAGTGAACATATATTATTTTTATGTTTGAACATATATATAATATATGACATATGTATATATAATATATATATATATATATATATATATATATATATATATATATATATATATATAATTAAAATATATGTGTGTGTGTATGGACATACCCGTACCCATACCCAAGAAAAAAAAATTTGTCGAATCCACGAATCCGTACCCGAATCCATATCTGTATCCGTACCCAAATCGGTAACTTAGCTCTTATGTTCTGTAAATGCATCAATTTCTTTATGTTTTTTTGTAAAACTACGGTTTTTTTTTTTGTTGAGTGTTTCACGAGTCCAAGTCCGAGTCCAATTTTTTGGTTTGCCGAGTCCGTGGCGAGTCCGAGTTTTATGTTATGAATCATTAATTGTTTCTTAATATAATCTGATTTAAATGCATAGTGATGTATGTTAATCATTGGGAATTGGCCACATCCTAGTTGGGGACATTACATATTCTTACTAGATAAACTACCAAACCGAGGAAAAAGGCATCAATAAAGTAGACTTGAAGAAACAAACAAGAATGTAGTGGCTCAAACCCAAGTGACTCTAGAGTCTGAAAGAAAGAAACCCTCTATAAAATGGTAGTGCTCTATTGGAATTTTCAAGTCTTAGGTAATGTCTTATAAAGAAACTACCTAAGAGTCTTACCAAAAACTGATACTTCTCGTATAGGAATTCAAGAAACCTAAACTAGATCAGAGAGGTGCATATGACTCAGTGATCTATTTGGAATGGATTTGGAGTGAAAGTTATTAGTGCTATAGGAGCCCCTAGAAGCCTCCTAACAGTTTGGGATACAAGTAGTCTAACTAAGATTGACAATCATCGAAGTTAACACTAAATTCCCTAACCTTTGAGTGAGGTGGATTTGTATTCACTTGCCTGAATGTCAAATCCTCAATTCCCCCTTTAACAAAAGGTAATGTTGGCTCTCCATTTTACCATACATTGAGGAGCACAACCTCTCAATCTAAATCTTGCAAAAGATATCACAATTATTCTTTTTTCTTTTGAAACAAGGTGCAGCATGAGAATAAAAGATCCTTGCGAGAAACAAGTTGAAGATATCATTGCTTTGGTTGGTCTCCAAGATATCAAGCCTTCTAGAGAGAAATACACTTGGACAAACAAGAGAAATGAAGACAATTTATAATTCAAAGACTTTTCAGGTTTCTAATTCAAGAAGACATTTTTAGCCTCTTCCCTTCAGCCACCAGCAGACTTGTTCAAAGCATGGTTTTGAGCTGCAAACCAATTATTTTAGACAATGCAATAGCAATAGCAAGGGTCTTCTTCCCTTTAAATACAATGCTGATTGGGTTTAATTGACAAATTTTTCTACAAAGGTACATAGCTATAATTCTTGGTGTCCTTCCAAACAATGCTCAAAACACCTAGAAGTTCAAAACCTCTAGATAATGAAATGTCCCAGCCTAGTTTGCCAATAAAATTTTTCATACTTCTTCTAACCACTCAGCTATGTAGGAATTTTACCAAACAGTAGGCAAGCATCCAATGGTGAAGGCATTAAATTTGCTGCTCACAAACAACTCAGTTCGCTGCTGATTATAATGTCCAGATTTGTAATGATTTCAAACCACAAAAACAATACATACATTCATGCATTTATGCTAAATCCACATTCTATCAAGGCATTTAAAACACACACTCATTTACTGATTTGCCCAATTCGGTGGAAGTCTGAAATTGTTGACAATGTTCAGTTTGCAATGTGTTTTCCAGAATAATATATATGCAGAAAATATGACTTGAATTTCTACTCAGAAATAACAGAATTAAAGAGATTATGGCTGACCTTAAAATTCTGAGAATATATGCTCTCTGTTTTTGCTGATTAGAACAGAAGCATACACAATTTCTTAAGATTTATCAATAATGCATGAGTATTACATTGCTGCTATATACTTGACATAGTTGTCCTCAAGATTGATGCAAACCGGAAGTTCAAACACTCCAAACAAGAAGATATATACTAAGAACCACACTTGTCTGACAACTCTTTTAAACAAATTCAAGAAGCACTTTAAACCTGCATATTATATATCAATCTCCATCGTGCAGCTAGGGAAATTCATATGCAAAGATACCCATAACAATATAGGCGATGATGTAGGAGATATGAGCAGAAATGAGGGTTTTGTCTTGCCTGTGGACTTCACAAATTTGCCTGTAAAATCCTCCAAAGAGATTTCCAGCTGAAACCTCCAACAGTTTAATGATGAAGCACAATGGTGAATCTTGAATGAATCCACACCAAAGATGGATTTGGGTTTCCATTAAAAACCACCGAAGAAACTCCATGGCTTTCTGTCCTGTCCTCAAATTTCCTACAAATGAAGCTAGAGCTCCCAACTTCTCAAACAGAAAATAACTTAATCAAGCATGTGCAAATGAGCTCCAAATGAGCCCTTTTATAATTCTCCAAGGAAGCTTCTGGAAAACCCATTTAATTTTCCCTCTCTTTTAATATTCATATTTACTTGCAATTGGAAATAATAATAAAGTGACCCCTTATATAATTTTAATTAACTTAAGGTCACTCTATGAATTAAATTTATATTCACCTTATATCTCCCAATATTGTCGTCTATCTCCATAAAACACTTTATTAAAATATTTTAAAACCTTATAACTCCCTAGACACCAAAACAAAGTCACTTTATGGAAACAACTTAAAAATCACTTTAATCCCCTTCATGTCATCATACCATAAAGTCATTTAATATAATTAATATTATTAAAGTTAAAATTGATATAACTTCAATAAATTTAACTTAAGTCATTAAACCCCTAATAAGTGACAATATCCACTCATGAGAGTAATCCATCCACTTTCTAGATATAGATAAGATGCCAAGTGACCACCCCAGTGACTTACTATAAATAGTAAGTATGAGCAAAACATCCAAGTGACTTACTAAAAATAGTAAGTGTGAATCAAAGTGTCTTGAATGATCTCCAAAAGGCACACCACAAATAAACTAGGACAATGAGCTGAAGAATACTGAAATAAGCACCAAAAGGTCAGCTGAAAAGCCATAAAACACCCTTAGAAGGGTCCCCTAATCACCATATTAGCCTACAGGGACCAAAGTCCTAGGCTAACCTCTATAATACCTAATGCCTAAAAAGGGCACATTACAGATAAAAATCTGATTTGAGAATATATATCAAATCACATTTTAACTCTGCTAGAATCAAAAAATATCTTCTCAATAGGCTTGGAGAAAAAAGAAGAACCTGTGGAAATAGATCAAATGAGACTCTCTATTTTGTCCCAATTGCACCAAAAAGCTAGGAAAGAAGAACAATATTGGAGGCTCAAATCTTGCAAAATTCGGCTTCATGAAGGTGATGCTAACACTAGATACTTTCATCTCAAAACTCATCAAAGGTACCCAAAAAATACAATTAGAGAAATTACACTTGAAAATGATGATATAATCTCTCGTCCGAAGGGAATTAAAGAAGCCATTCAATACGAATATGAGACTTTGTACAAATAGAAGGACAAAGATCTAACTGCTCAAGCATCCCAACTAAATAAAATTTAATCATTTTTGGGGACAGTAAAAATTTCCTTTCTCAAGCAATCACCAATGAGGAACTTTAAAAGGTTGCTTTTAGCCTAGCAAAAGAAAAAGTCTTTGGGCCTAATGGGTTCCCAAACTCTTTCTATCACCAATTCTTGGATCCCATTGTGGTTGATCCTATGTTACAAGGTGTGTGTGTATCCCTTGGCGCACCCACACCATGTTCGCCTGGGGATACGGGCGGGTGCATCCAGGGTTCTTGGTGCTATGTCAAACTGCCATGCATACATTCTTAGTGAATTTCGACAATGAGGTTCATAATGCAGCGAACATCAAAATGCTCAAAAAAATTCATTGGAATTCGCCTGTAATTTGTTTGGATTAAGGATTTGTTTTTCATGTTTGGAAGGGTTTGCGATTCTCCAAGGGTTTTTGTTGCAATAAACGACCCTGAACGCCCTTGTAATGAACCAAATAAAAAAAATTACGAGCCCTTCTCGACCCAAATCGCATTCAAAATTTTAAAAAATCTTTGATAAACATCCTCCAAACGTAAATCAGATGCCCTTCCCAATAGACTAGTGGGCCCATCGAACATATCATCAATGCATTGGCTTCCTCCCATAATTTGAGCATGATTCTAAACGAGATGACAAACTCAGCTTTATCATTTCTTCTTTCTTGCCAATGATTGAAGAATTTATTTGAACAAAACTTTAGTATTTTAATAATAATCATTCTTAAATTTGAATATTTCAATTTATTAATATAATATTATAATATTATGTGTTCAAATTTAATATATATAATATGAATTTAATTTCTACAATGATTTTGTTTATTATAATTCATATATAATATATGCTATGTTTTGATATTTTAAATTAATTTATAATTTTAGACTATGAATGTATATCTTTATAATTATATATGTTTTTGTATGCGTGAACTTAAAACACGAACAAACACTTGAATGTTGTGGCATACATCAAATGTATTTAGTTTTACAATTTTGTATATTTGTTTAAATTATTGTACATGTGTAGCGTCGTAAATTGTACACCTTTACTAGTGTGTCCAATTTCACACTCTCCTAGCACCTATTTTAATCTTTCACTTTCCTCTATGCATTATAGGACCTTTATTTATTAAAATTAATATTATGGGTCTTATTCCACTTTATTACATCACCACACTCTTATTTGGGCCCTTAATTCTAGGTGTGCCCTTTATTATTTTAATCCTAATTTAATCTTAATCTTACCCTAATTTCAACTCTCAAAGCATATTCCACATATTTACACATCTTAATGTGAGCCACTGTGTTGGATTTAGCATTAGAATCACAATAGCTCGCATCCCTAGAAATTTGGAAATACCTGGTCCCAAACTTTTTTCCCCCAATTTTTGGAGCTTAATTGGGCGGTCTTATTCTATTCAAATCTAGCTCCGTGCGAAAATATCTCAATTCTAAGTTGGCCTAAAGGTGATTTTAGTTATGAAAATCCCTATATAAGGCATCCCTCTCAATTCATTTTCAACATTACAACTTAGGCTAGCATTATCATTAATTCAAGGGCAATTATTCTTCCTCAAGAGTGAATCTGATTCAAGGAGCAGCAAATTACATCAAGGCATCTTCAATTTATGTTTTATCTATGTTTTTATGATGGATTTTATGTGATTTATCATGTTATTGCATCAACACATACAAGACTTATCCTAAGAGCATTGCATCACCTATTAAAGGCATAATCATTTGCATTCAAGCATTTCAGCCTTACCCCCAAAAGGTAAGCTTTTCCAATTCAATTCAAGTTCAATTTCTATTTCAATTAGAGTTAATTCCAAACCCGGTGTTTGACCTAAGGCAAACCCCTATCCACAACCCCCTTTCTTTCCTTCTTGTGTGCAGCTACAGGTATCTAGTGGAGCCGGGAAGATCAGAACAGCATCAACAGCCAAAGACAGAGTATCCAGCCAAATTTCAGTAGAAAGTGCGTGGACTAGGGAGGCTAACGCCATAGTCCTCTAAGACCACGGCGCCCAGTGCTCTAGTCCTCCTTAGTCAGCCTCAAATTTGGCAGGAAGCTTTGGAGTAGTCTCTGGGTCTAGAGCACCCAACACCCTGGTCCTACCAACTTGATCTCAGATTTTGGTCACAGGTGCACAACAAAATTCCATTCTTAGATTTGTACTTGTTGTCTCAGACTCTCAATTATGTTAAGTTATTAGTCTGTTGTCTTACTATTTTAGTCAATTGTATTCATCTTCTTTGCATAGATTCGCATCCTCCCATATTTTACACATTCCCTTTCATGGCAACAAAAGAATAGAAACCCTAAAAGTATTCCTTGACTCTCTTTCACAAAAGTTAGTCAAAGAGAATCACTTTTCTAGGTGCTTTTGTATTCCAATGTATGAATGAAAGCGGAGTTAGATCCTAATACTACCTGATTCCATTTTCATCCATCAAATTTTAGTGAACTCGACTCTTCCTACATTTGCATATTTCTAATTTTGAGTTTTAGATCTAATTTTCAGATTTAGATGAATTCATTTCATAGTTTTATTTAAAAGAAAGATACAAAAAAATATTGTTTTATGCATTTTTGTGTGTTTACATTAGATTATTATAGTTAGCATTTCTTTTCAAAATGTTAAATTACTCTTTGCAAGACTATTATGCCTTTGATAATCCATTTGCATAATGATTATCCTTTCAAAGAAGTATATAGTAGAGAAGAACTTGAGGAGGCTCTTGATGGTTTCCATTATCCTAAGTCTTCTAAACCATCCCTTTGCCAAAGGTTAATCAACATAATGCATAAGCCATTTAGTAGTGATGACCTTGAGATGTTGGATGAAACTCATGATGACTTCATCCTTAACTCTAAATCTCCAAAAACTTACAAGGATATTGTCATGCATGACAATCCGCTTTATGAACCTTTACTTTCTATGAATCCTATTTATGAAAAAGCTTTTATGATGAAAGAAGTTGATGTGGTTGACAATTCTCTTTATCAAGTTTTACCTTGTAGAGATGAGGCCCTAATGAACCATGATAATTCCTCTCCTAAATCTTCTCTTGTTCATGACGATACTTTGGTGCAAGAAAAGATTATTAACACTTCTTTTAGAACTCTTCCTCTTAATAATGAAGTTTTGAAAATCAATGTTGATCTTTCTCCTAAAATATGTCTCACACATAAGAATATCCTAGAGGAAGAGGATGATATTATAAACACCTTCCTTAATATCACTTTACCTTCCATAGATGGTACCTCTCCCAGAGAAGAAGTGTTGATGGACATTGATTTACCCTCTCCCAAATTTGGTCCTACCAATGAGGGCACATTGGTGCAAGAAGAGATTATGAGCACTTCTTTCAAAAATCACCCTTCTAAGGATGAAGATTTGAAGAATGATGTTTATCCTAAAATGTACACACCCCCCCCCCCATGGGGATCATTTCGTACAAGCGACGATATTCTAGCTATCTTTCCTAGTGATACCATACCCTCTTTTCATTTCAATGGATTTCCCACTAGAGATTAATGAATCATGTTTGTCCTTCTCCTAAAGATGTATCCTTGGAGAACTATAATGTCCACTTCTCCTTAGCACGTGGACATTCACGAGGTTGGCCTATAATTTGACCCTCGTAGGCCAAGGAGTTGATTAGGGGTCGACTTAGCGGAAATTTGTGGCTTCGCATTCCATTTCTATTTGGTTTTATGGCGAAATAGGGAGATAACACGTATCGTGAGACGTGTGCACTTTAATTATAATGTGATAATATTTTAAGAAGTGCAATTAAAATAAGATATGTAATAAAATAATAATAAAGTGTACCTACCGAATAAAAAGGAATCTTATGATGGGATATGAAAAGAATAAATAGAGGAGGGAGATTCATTGTTGAGCATTGGGATTATTTGTTATCTTCTCTTGTATTGTGGTTGTGGAGCCAAGGGTTGTCCGCAGATTTGGTCTTAGGGAACGATACCTCCCTTCGATCTGCATACTTGAGGGGGTGAGAGATCCTCCGAAGGGTTGCCTTGAGAGTGAGGGACATTCAGTCATTCATATTGAGCTAATAGAGATTTATATCAGTTTCATGAAGTACGATTCTTGTTGAAAACTTCAGCGGGGTGAATGAATGGTGATAATTGGTTATGTTACATTTCTAGATAGTTGTCTATGCATTTCATGGCTATCATACTTTCATTTCCAAGACCTTTGTAGTTGTTCTTTCATGAGGAATAGGTAATGTCCTTCATAGCAAACATTTCCTTGCTTACTCAATTAAAACACTTCACGGGACATTACAGTGGTATCGGAGCTTTCATCCTGGCATCCTCTGATCAGATTTTGTTGAATGAGTGCAAGAGAATTCAGGTACTACAACAGGGAACAGCGGAGACAGCAATACCAAAATCCACAAGTACCTGAAGTAGATACATTGTCAACGGCACTAAGAGAAAGAGACGCTAATAAAACAATTCAAAGCATGGCAGAAGAAGACAAAGATGCACGAATAGAGAGGAAATTTAACACCATGTTAGACATGTCTCGATTGTTGGGGAAAATGGAACAACAGTCCAACAACAATAACTTCCATCAACGGCATGAAGTTGAACATAGTGGAAACAATGAAAATATTAGGAATACTGAAGGAGACAGGTCTGTCCACAGAACTACTACTAGAAGATCAGCCTCTAGACCACTTTTCCATACTTTCACACCAAGGGAAGAACAACCTCCAATTGTTGCAGCTACTACCTTTGGAGATGAAGGCAGGCAAGCTTACCAGGAGTACAATGCATTACCTGCTGATTTGAAGGATCAATGGACCTTTGATCAATTCATGAATCAAAGGAATAGGAGAGGAGTATGTTGTCGGGAATAATCATTATAGGTGGTCGTATTATGTTATGTTATGTTATCATGTGTAATAATGGGTTACGGCAATTACTTAGTCGTCCCGAAGGGGTTGTTGGACGTGACAGTTGGTCGCACCCCTTCGGGTATTATATATTGCATACCTTTACTTCTTAGTATCATCATGATAGTCGTTCTAAGTTTAATGTTATGAGCACTTCATGTACATGGACTGTTGAATTAATACAGAAACTAGTTCTTCGATATATTTCCATTATGATCTATGAATTTGCTTTCTGCATTTAATCATTTACTGTATGTGGCTAACATTTGGCGCCCTTGCCTAGACATACTCGGGAAAGGAAGGAGTGGATGGCGCACGGACACGATGGGCCTACCCGTTGGTGAGATAAACCCAGAGGCCGATGACGCGCAAACAGAGCTCTACCACGGAGAAGACACTATAACAAGGGAATTCTCAATCCTCCTTCAAGTGGCCATCAAGACCTACGTCCGAATGGAGGCCACAGAGGCTGAAGTCCCAACAAGTGTCGTGTGGACCGCACTGGAAGTTAGCCCCGCAGTAAATAGGTTGATGAACCACCTCCCCCAGTTGCTAGCACAGGCATCACTGGCACAACGAACTCGCCTGGAAGAGATTGCCCGGGAAGAGCGACGCCAACAAATCCTCCAACAGTACAAAGTAAACAGTCGTCGGCAAGTGGAGCGTGATGGCACGAGGCCAAGAGGAAATTGAACCCTGAATCCCAGAGGGATATAAGAACATTCTATATTTGAATAAAGGTGTCATAATATTGACACAAGTTGTATCTGATGAGATGAATTAATAAAGGAGTGTTATGTTTTTATGTGTTGTTATTTATGGAAATGTATGGGAATTAATGCCCAACCTATTAAACAAAGATAGAAATAAGAAAGCACAAACAGAAGAGTGGGAGGCTGCACAGAGGGCCTTGATTCTGGAACAACAAGTAGAACGTAGACGGAGGCTGAGGCAACTTGCCGAAGGACGACCTGCCAAAGGGTGGCCCAAAGGGAACCAAGGAGGTGTCACGAAGGGGGCAAAAGCCGAGGGAAATTTCTATGCGTCACCAAAACACCGTAGGGTGAGAAGCCACGAAGAGTTTTTGGAGGAAACAAGGTTACGAAGGAATCTAGTTGAAGAGACCCGAGATCAGTTCAGGAACTTATCCCTTACGCCGCGAAGTGAGGACCACAAAAGGGAGCCAGTAGCAGGCGCGGGTGAGAACGGAGGAGAGGACAACCGTACGGCTGTAGGTGCAGGGGAGCCGCAAACACGGCAGACAAAACACCGTACCCCCAGTCACCCAAGCAGGACACACCATCGGCGCCGGAGGGAGTGACGCAGGTGCACGACAGACACACCCACAGCCACCTCCGGGGACACGACCCCCATCAATGGCCAGTAAACAAAAGCTGTCGAAGTTCAACAGCGACGGGAAGGAAGATCCCGTCCGCCATTGCCGCACTTGCGAAAGCATATGGTCAACGAACGGTGTTACCGACTAGGACGAATGGGTAAGACAATTTCCAGCAACCTTAAGGGGAGTGGCCATCAACTGGTACTCAGATATGGATAAGGCTAAAGTCGGCACATGGCTCGACCTAAAGAAGGAGTTCAGGATAGAGTTCCGCCTCCTCCAAGACGACAACGAAATAGTAGCCAAAATCTATGGCACAAACCAGAACAAGAACGAGACTGTCCTAGCCTATAGTCGACGGCTCAAGGAACTGTTGGGGAAAATGGAGAGTCAACCAGCGGATGGGTTGAAAAAGAGATGGTTTGTGGAGGGACTGAAACACTCCCTCCGGAAGAAGATGAAAATTGTTCCACCAACCTCGTACAAAGATGCATATAATAGAGCGATGGATCTTGAGAGCGATACCAAGACATCCAAGAAAAAAAAGAAGGATAGCTCGTCCGAGGATGATGACTCTTCCGAGGAAAGCAGCAACGATGGCGAGGCTGGCAAGAAGGTGCAAGCGCTCCAGAAAGACATGGAGCGAATGAGGAGAGAATTTAAAACAATGAGAAGCACGGGTCGGACCGAAGGGGACGTATGGTGCACAGAGTGCAATGAGGAAGGACATACGAAGGGTACTTGCCCTAAGAAGGCCTTTTGTGAGATTTGCCAAGTGATGGGACACTCCATCAAGGAGTGCCCATACAACATGAAGACCCGAAGTATGCAAATGAACCAAGTGTTGTTCACTGAGCAGGCCACAACATCCGCACCAGCGGGTAAGGCCCAGCAAACCAACACAACTGCATCATCTGGAGGTTACCGGGACAACAGACGCGACGGCGAAAGGAATAACAACAATAACAATAACAGAAGCCGTATCCAGTATGACGCCAAGGGCCAGCCA
Organism: Cryptomeria japonica; assembly: GCF_030272615.1. Classification (NCBI taxonomy): domain Eukaryota; kingdom Viridiplantae; phylum Streptophyta; class Pinopsida; order Cupressales; family Cupressaceae; genus Cryptomeria; species Cryptomeria japonica. The sequence continues at coordinate 333,630,992 of NC_081412.1, forward strand.
ATGATCCAGTGTAGGGCCTGCAATTAGTGGGGGCACTTCGCTCGGGACTGCACAAAGGAAGCCACCCCTCAGCACCTCTGCCGATGGTATGGGCCAGGCAACCATGAAGACGCAAATTGCCCAAAGCCAGGTGTAAACCTTCTGAACATAGAACCTACGAAGGCAAAAGTGTTGGCCATCACAAGGGCACAGGCCAAAAAGGTTGTATACCCAGATCCCCACACGAACACTGAGAGAGTGCGGAAAGCAAGAGACAAGATCACAAAGGAAATGGCCGCACAAGGACAAAACAGCCATGAGGCCGCAAGCCCGCCACGGACGAGGGGAGGAGAGAATCTTACGGCAAATATTGCAAATGGAGGTACCCTTGAGGATTTAAAACCTCCTTGAGACCATGCCGCAGTTGAAAAGGGCTATCTTAAACTCCGTACCCACACAAGTGAAAATGAGGGAGGTCGTAAGCCCCACGGTCGACCCCATGTTGTTGGTAGTCAACAGCGGACGCCAACCGGCGGTGGTAGAAATGGGCATCCTTGGGACTACCTTGACGGACACTATTGTGGATGGAGGGTCAGGAGTAAATGTGCTCCCAGAAGTGACATGGAAAAAACTGGGAAAGCCTACGTTATGGCCTCCCACGTTCAACCTACCAAGGGCAAATCAACATGGGATTAAACCCCTTGGTACCCTCATGGGCCGGCAGGTGATGATTGGCAAGCCGTCATTCGTGTTGGATTTTGTAGTAATTCCACTGAAGCAGAAAGGGTATGATGCCATTCTCGGGCGTGGGTGGCTCATTGCAACAAAAGCGAACCATAACTGGAAGCGGAATACTCTTTCCTTGGAAAACGTGGGGAGGAAGTACGTGATCGATCTCCGTACGCAGATGGTGAGTGAGGAGTTAGCATCCTCCTCCGACTCGGAATCTAAGGGAGACGAGTTGGAGGAGGGTGGAGACGGACGCGGCATGGAGCCCAGTAACGAACGGGTGTTAGAACTGGAAGCATGCTCGAGGGATGACGAGGACTCCTTGAATGGCCTCTTCCATTGGCAAATGGGAGATTATGAATTATTTACACCCTCGTGCAATGTATTGAGCATCGAGGAAGAACCAGATATATTTCCCCCAAAGTATGGAGAGTACAAGGAAGGGGAGGCCTCGGTGAATGAGACGTCGGCACACCAGTTCCTGAAGGGGGAGCCTATTAAATATCAGGAAGCCAATTTAAAGGAGACAAATCTTGGGGGTACGAGTGACCCCAAGATCATCCTTGTTGGAGATGACTAAAATCCAGTGCCCCACGGTCGACCCCATGTTGTTGGTAGTCAACAGCGGACGCCAACCGGCGATGGTAGAAATGGGCATCCTTTGGACTACCTTGACGGACACTATTGTGGATGGAGGGTCAGGAGTAAATGTGCTCCCAGAAGTGACATGGAAAAAACTGGGAAAGCCTACGTTATGGCCTCCCACGTTCAACCTACTAGGGGCAGATCAACACGAGATTAAACCCCTTGGTACCCTCATGGGTCGACAGGTGATGATTGGCACGCAGTCATCCGTGTTGGATTTTGTAGTAATTCCACTGAAGCAGAAAGGGTATGATGCCATTCTCGGGCATGGGTGGCTCATTGCAGCAAAAGCGAACCATAACTGGAAGCGGAATACTCTTTCCTTGGAAAACGTGGGGAGGAAGTACGTGATCGATCTCCGTACGCAGATGGTGAGTGAAGAGTTAGCATCCTCCTCCGACTCGGAATCTGAGACGAGTTGGGGGAGGGTGGAGACGGACACGGCATGGAGCCCAGTAACGAACGGGTGTTAGAACTGGAAGCATGCTCGAGGGATGATGGGGACTCCTTGAATGGCCTCTTCCATTGGCAAATGGGAGATTATGAATTATTTACACCCTCGTGCAATGTATTGAGCATCAAGGAAGAACCAGATATATTTCCCCCAAAGTATGGAGAGTACAAGGAAGGGGAGGCCTCGATGAATGAGACGTCGGCACACCAGTTCCTGAAGGGGGAGTCTATTAAATATCAGGAAGCCAATTTAAAGGAGACAAATCTTGGGGCTACGAGTGACCCCAAGATCATCCTTGTTGGAGATGACTAGAATCCAGTGCTGAAGGCCGCAGCCTTCAAAATTTTCCTTGAATACAAGGATTCTTTTGCATGGACGTACAAGGACTTGAAGGGCGTGCCCCCAGAGCTATGTGTACACCGCATAACATTGGTACCGGTAAGGAAGCGGTCGTACCGTATGAACAAAAATTATGCTGCACGGGTGAACGACGAAATTGAGCGAATGTTGGAAGCGGGCATAATCTTCAAAGTGCAGACAAGCGAATGGGTGTCCCCCATTGTGATTTCCCTCAAGAAAGAGGCCAATCAAATCCGGATCTCTGTAGACTTCCGGTGTCTGAACGCTGTCACTATTAAAGACCCGTTTCCCATACCCTTCACCGACAGCATCTTCGAGGAAGTAGCTGGACATGAAATCTATTCCTTCATGGATGGGTTCTCTGGGTACAACCAGATATCCATCGCGGAGGAAGATAAGTTGAAAACAACTTTCGTGGTGGAGGACGGTGTGTATGCATACAACCAAATGCCCTTCGGTCTATGTAATGCACCCGCGACCTTTCAGCGCATCATCTTGCACATCTTCAACAAGATGTCCGTGGGGAACTTCAAAGCCTTCCTGGACGATTGGTCTATTTACAGTGGGCAGGACATCCACCTAAAAAACCCTCGGGGAGTGCCTAGAGAGATGTCGAAGGGCACGGTTGGCCCTTAATCCGAAGAAATGTAGATTCATGGTACCACAAGGAAGACTGTTGGGACACATTGTGTGTAAGGAAGGATTGAAAACGGACCCGGACAAGATTCGGGTCATAGTAGAAATGGATCCTACGGACGTCACTGGGATAAAGTCCTTCCTTGGTCATGTGGGGTACTACAGGAGGTTCATCAGAACTTCGCTGAGGTGTCCCACCCGTTGGATAGTTTGCCACGGAAAGGGGAGCCATACATCTGGAAAAAGCCACAGAGCAAGGCCTTTGAAGAGCTGAAGACGAGGTTGCTGGGAGCACCCATACTGGCATACCCGAACTGGGATAAGGAATTCCACATTCACATGGATGCCTCAAATTATGCCATCGGGGCTACATTAGCCCAGGTAGGAGGACACGGGTTGGACCACCCCGTTTATTTTGGTAGCAGGTTGCTCTCGAAGGCTGAAAAGAACTACAGTACCACAGAACGCGAAGCCCTCGGCATGGTCTATGCCATACAGAAATTCCGTCATTACCTACTGGCTACACCATTCACATTTTACGTAGACCATTAGGCACTCATGTACTTGGTAAACAAGCCTATTATCCAAGGGAGGATAAGTCGTTGGCTATTGCTACTACAGGAGTTCACATTTACAATTGTGGTAAAACTGGGGCGAAGCCATGTCATAGCCGATCAGCTGTCCCGGATTAAGTCGAGGGAACCTGCAGAGGGAGTAAATGATGATTTCCCCAATGCGCACTTGTTCCAAATAGTCGTACTCCCTTCGTGGTACAAGAAGATTGGAGAGTACCTGTCGACGTCCCGATTTCTGGAGGATATGCCCCCAGGGGAACGGAGAAAGCTAGTATTAAGGAGCAGGACTTTTTCACTCATCAACGGTTTACTCTACAAAATGGGGCCAGACCAGGTATTAAGGCGTTGTGTCATGGAGGAAGAAGTCCCCAGTGTATTAAGGGAGGCACACGAAGGACCCGCAGGTGGACATATGGGCCCAGACACTACGGCCCGCAAGGTGCTTCTGGCAGGACTGTGGTGGCCAACCGTACATCACGACGCCAAGGAGTGGGTCGTCGGGTGCGACACTTGCCAACAGGCGGGCAAACCTCTGAAGTGGGACTTCATGCCCCTCAACCCTTCGCACACACAGGAACTATTCGAACGATTGGGACTCGACTTTGTAGGGCCTCTTAAGGCTAGCCGCACACGAAGGTGCCGTTACATTGTGGTCGCGACTGAATACTTGACTAAGTGGGTGGAGGCGAGGGCTCTTCCGGATAACTCCCCAGTAAGCACGACTAAATTTATTTATGAACAAATCATTACACGATATGGCATACCTATTCAGCTGACCAGTGACTGAGGGGGCCACTTTGTGAACCATGTCATACGGTTGTTAACCACAGAGTTTAAGATTTTTCACTCATTGTCGAGCCTGTACTACCCACGTGCGAATGGGCAGGCTGAGGCCACGAATAAAATATTGGTGTCGGTAATCTACAAGTCCTGCGGAGTAGAAAAGGAAGACTGGGAAGAAAAGTTACCCTCCATATTATGGGCCTACAAAACGACTTACAAGGTGACCACCGGTCAAACTCCATTTCAGCTGATGTACGGTCAAGAAGCCGTGGTGCCTATCGAATTTATGGTACCAAGTCTCCGAATAGCAATTGAAAATAGACTCAGAGACATGGAAAGCCTGCAGGAGAGGCTTTACAACTTGAACAAACTAGACGAGCGTCGAATGGTGGCGCAATGGGCCACGGAGGCCGCACAAGCCAGAAGAAAAGTATGGCACGACAAGCATTTAAGATGGGCAAAATTCACCCCGAGACAGCTGGTTTTGAAATACAACGGGAAAAACGAGATCAAACCCGGGAAGTTTAAGGTCAGATGGCTAGGACCCTTCCGAACTCGCGAAGTCGAGGCGAACGGTCCTGATGGCAACGTTGGATGGGAAGCAGGTGCCCGAGGCTGTGAACGACTCCAAACTGAAACCGTACCGTGAACGACAGCTGCATCAGCAACAAAATAATTAATAAAATAAAATATTTAAAAAAAAAAAAGAGAACCACGCTGGAATCACCATACGGTGGGGACCACCGAACGGTGGCAACACGGTGCGGTGGAAACCGCCACAAGCATAAAGGCACCGCACATAGCCGCATAATAAAAACACGCAGCCCCGACCCAACCCACACACGCAACCGCCCAACAACGCATCGCCCACACAAGCACACGCAGCCGTAGGCAGCCATCCACAGCCATACACAGCCGCACGCAACCCCACACACAGCCAAAGGCAATCCGTAGCAATTGTCGCAAGAAAAGGGAAGTGGTGTAACGGTTTTACGGTAGACATATATCAGCCAGCAGATTAAGGAGGCAACCTACAGGGAATGCATTCCGCGGGCAAACGGCACTGGCGAGCAAAGTTGCAGACAGCCATGGACAAGACTACGAGGGTTTTACCATCAGGCATTCAGATTGCAGGAGGCACAGCTACAAGCACCAGCAAACAGAAACACAGGCCAAAGATAGCCACGGCCACGGGAAATATTACAACCAACAATATTGTGTTCTAGGGTGTGAATGGAGCCGAGTGTCGCAAGTGGTGGCAGGAGAACGTTGTCAATCACAAGGTGAAGAGGAGTTTGCAGCAAGCAGGTGTTCATTGGGCTATTCAGATGCCAGTATTTCCCATAAAAAAATTTGAGATACCGTTGCGCATGATGGTCGACGTGTTCGACGCCACCTCCAGGACGAGCACGTTTGACTACGACAACCATAGGCTGAGGGTTTCCTTTACAGCAGCAAATTTTACGAGGGTATTTGGCATACCAGGCCGCAATGGGAAGAAAGTGGAGTTGAAAGCAAAGAAAATGAATAGGGAAACTAAGGAACACTAGGTGAAGATGGTCTCCTACAACCTTACACAGGCTGAATTGGCTTCTGTGACCAGCGCCACAAAGAACAGGGGCATGCAAAAATCATTTGTAGCTGAACGACTGTGGCGCTGTATCATGGATGTCGTGAAGAGAAGACTTACTGGGTCCAGCCGCGCATCGGACATCGCCCTACCGCAAATTGTTTGGATGAATGGACTTATGAATGGGGTGCAGTACGACTGGGCTACAGTACTTGCCAATAGGATGTGTGAGTTCATGACTCTACACCACCGCACCTTCTATATGCCGCACTATGCCATCGGGTTGTTCCTGGAGGCCATGCGTTCCCAACTGCCGGAGGCCGAAGTAGACATCAAACCGGCAGGTAGTTTGGCACCAGGGGAGCCACCCATTTTTTATTGGCAACATTTGGATGTAGGACTGGCACCTACGGCAGCGCAGAAAAGGCGAAGGCAGGATGCGTCCGAGTCCGAGGACTTTGATAGTGGGCGGGGAGAGACTTCGGAGGCCTCGAGTGATTCCGATGGAGATAGTGGGGCAAGATTGATCGAGGCGGTACTAGCATCTACACCCCCACCCCAAATCTTGTTCGCCACACTCATGCTGACCACCTCAACGCAATTGAGTCCGGGTGGCATTGCGTCCATTTCGGCCTTTGGGGAGATGAGGCCGTCGTTAGTAATGGGGCTGCCACCCGGGACAGCGGAAGGGAGGACAGAGATAGTTCTGTCCGAAGAAGTAGGTGAATCCAGGCCCACAAGGAAAGTGCAGGGGCACGATCAGGCAGTGACAGGAGCAATAGGCGGGGGGATACTACACCCCCTCGAGGAGGACAGTTGATTGAGCCGAGAGTTTGAGATGACACCCATGTCGCCTAGGCCGGTTACTACCATTTCTCCCTCACGGGATACCCCCGTGCGTGGTGACCCTCCGGAGGACTTAGACGCAGTAGTGGTGGACTTAGATAGCGACGGTTCTCCCAGTGATGTGACACAGTCGACAGAGGTACAGGGCAGAGAGTTGGAAGTGGAGCAAATAGTCGAGGTCCCCGTGGACAACCCGCGGGGCAGGGTAGAGAGCCACCCGGAGAGCGGGCAGCCAGGCTAGGTAAACGTGGAGGCGTACCTCCAAGAGATGGTGGGCCGTGGGCAGACTTACTTCTAGGAACTAGTACAGACTTATTTGCAAGAGGAAGTCCACCGAGGGCAGGAGGTGATTGCTTCCCTTCAGTCAGAGGACCTCAACAGTACCGTTCAGGAGTTGGAGCAGCTGCTCAGGTTTATGCAGGAGGTTTGTCCGCAGGCATTTGCTGCCTGTTTTGAGAGAGGTGGATGGCCAGAAACTAAGATGGTAGAGATGTTGGTTGCATGGGCAGTGAGCACGCCACTAGTGGAGAGTAGAGTGGAGTCTCTCAAGAGGCAGATTGAGCAAACCTTCAGGGAAGTGTATCATACTCTTCGTCGAACGGAGTCTGTATCTGCAAGACATCTAGCTGCGAGGGTGGCAGCGGAGAGAGCTCGGGAGGAGTTGGCCACCCAGGTTGACGCCGTGCAGAGAGACTTGGACCACCGGGAGGTGGCGTGGGAAGCCGAGAGGGCTCAGTTTGCTGCCGAGAAGGCACGGTTAGCTGCAGAGTTAGAGGACGCAAGGGCAGCACAGGCGACCCTGACCACTAGTCTGGTACAGACGCGAGAGACGGTGGATGCCAAGGAAGGAAAACTCCTGGAAGCTGCTCGGATGGTTAAGTCTGCCATTGAGCACAGGAAGGTTGTTGAACGGGACCTACAAGTGCGGACACAACAGGTGTATGACCTGCGCGCACGGCTGACACGAGCATCATCATCAGCCCCGCCACCTGCTGATTCAAGATGCCCCCTCCACCCCCTTCTTCTTCTCTACCTTGATTCTGTTTAGTGTATGCACATCCTCTCTGTTTTTGTATAAGTTGTCCGGAGACGACTTCTTTTTGTGGGGGGGATGATGTTGCCGGGAATAATCATTATAGGCGGTCGTATTATGTTATGTTATGTTATGTTATCATGTGTAATAATGGGTTACGGCAGTTAGTTAGTCGTCCCGAAGGGGCAGTTGGACGCGACGGTTGGTCGCACCCCTTCGGGTATTATATATTGCATACCTTTACTTCTTAGTATCATCATGATAGTCGTTCTAAGTTTAATGTTATGAGCACTTGATGTACATGACTGTTGAATTAATACAGAAATTGGTTCTTCGATATATTTCCATTATGATCTATGCATTTGCTTTCTGCGTTTAATCATTTACCGTATGTGGCAAACAGAGGAGGAAGGAATGATAATTATATTCCACCAAGAAATGATTATCAGCAGACACTTGGTAAGATCACTATGCCTTATTTTGATGGAAGCAACAAATGTACAGCTAGGTCTTGGATACAAAAACTTGATAATTATCTATCATTAAGACCTATGCCTGAAGAAGATGCAATAAGATTAGCCACCTTACATTTGGAAGGGGCTACTAATGAGTGGTGGTACCACGAGCTAATCACTCTTGGTCACAACCTAATTACCACTTATGATGAGTTCACTGAGAAGTTGATTAAAAGATTTGATGGTAAAGATCCGGAGGTAAGCTTTCGTGAGCTAGCACAACTTAAGCAACATGGCTCCCTTGAAGCATATGTTGCTGATTTCCAACAATTATCAGTCACAATTCCAAATATAAGCGAAAGGAGGTTGGTAGTCTTATTCATTGAAGAGCTAATGGAGCCACTAAAGGTCTGGTTGAAAGTCTTTGACCCTCCCTCTTTACAAGAAGCTATGAAGAAGGCATATGGGATGAAATTTGCAGCACCTACCAGCAAGTTTACATCAAAAGGGTCATCTTCCTACCGTGATAACAAGAAATTTCCAAAGAAGGATGATAAGGCAAAGGGTAAGTCCACTTTCCCACTTGATCGTGAGACACTCAATGACTTGAGAAAGAGAAATTGTGTTTCTATTGTAAGGGGCCTTATGATGCTAATCATGACTATGCTTTAAGGCCTAAAGGGAAAGCAAACAGGGCTATGTGGGCTCTCTATGAAGGATCAGATTCTGACCAACAATCAGATTATGAAGATTCGGAATCAGAAAAGTTAAAACAAGAGGGGGAAGTTGAGACTAAGGTGAAGCTTAAGGAGGCTCGTCTCACTGGCATTCAGTGTGAGGGTTCTTTCAGGATAAGACGAGTACTTGCTGGACAGAAAATCATCACTCTACTTGACACAGGTGCAACACACAATTTTATTGATGCAAGACTTGTTGAGAGACATGGCATACACACCGAGGATTTTGAGGGAATACGAATGAAGGTTGTTGATGGTTACACTCTCAAGTGTGACAAGATGATTCCCAACCTTCCTATGCGCTTGAATAATTTTGAATTCAAGGCTGATTTCTATGTGGTAAACATGGGAGATAGATATGGTTTTGGGAATGACATGGCTACATTACAATGGATATTTACCCTCAACGTCTGTGAGATGGAAATGAGATTTGAAAGGGATGGAAAGACTCATATGTTGAAGGCACTCAATGACACTAGTTGTAGGACTATATCATTTAGGAGGATGGAGCATCGCTTGCGTCATGACGTGGTTGAGTGGGTAGCAGGATGTGTTTTGAAGCCAACACAAGAGGAGCAACAGAAACCTATCTATCCACCTGACATCCAGGAGTTGAGGATCAAGCATGATAAGGTTTTCAGCAAGATTCGACCTGGTAGACCTCCAGATAGGGGAATAGAGCACATTATTGAGTTGGAAGAGGGTGCTAAGCCCGTGATAGTCAATCCCTACAAGCATCCTAAGCAGCTCAAGGATGAGATAGAAAAAACCATTAAGGAGCTGCTAGCTATGGGACATATCCGGCCTAGTAAGTCACCTTTCGCTTCATCCATAGTTTTGGTCAAGAAGAAGGACGGTACATTGCGGATGTGCATTAACTACAGGTTGTTGAACAAAAAGACTATCAAGAACACGTATCCCATCCCTAGAATTGATGAGTTGATTGACGAGCTATATGGTGCACAGTATTTTTCCAAAATTGACTTAAGGTTGACATATCACCAAATTCGAGTTAGGGAGCAGGGCATTGAGAAGACAGCATTTCGTTGTCATTGTGGACATTTTGAGTTCGTGATTATGCCATTTGGGCTAACCAATGCACCTGCTACTTTTCAGTCCACGATGAACAGGGTGTTTCATTCACAATTGCGGAAATTTGTGCTAGTCTTCTTTGATGACATTTTGATGTACAGCAGGACATGGGAGGAACACATTTGCACATCTTGATACAGTTTTGGGTATTCTTGGCAAGGAGTCTCTACACACCAAGGAATCCAAGTGTGACTTGGGTATGACAGAGTTACTTTATTTGGGTCACATCATCAATGTTGAAGGAGTATGTATGGATCCCAACAAGGTCAAGGCAATTGTAGAATGGCCGACACTTGTGAATCTTACACAGCTTAGGGGGGTTTTGGGCTTATGTGGTTTCTATCGCAGGTTTGGTAATGGATACTCACGACATGCAGCTCCACTCGCCGATTTGACTAAGAAAGGAGCTTTTGTTTGGACTCCCGAAGTGTAGGAATGCTTTAAGATGTTCAAACGGATCATGACTACCTGCCCAGTACTTGCTTTGCCAGATTTCAGCAAACCCTTTGAGCTGCAGTGTGATGCTTCAAGTGAAGTTATTGGGGTTGTCCTTATGCAGGACAAACATCCGATTGCATTTGAGAGCAGTAAGTTGAGAAGTCCTGAGAGGAGCTACAGCATATATGATAAAGAAATGTTGGCCATCATACACACTTTGGCCAAATTTAGGCAGTATTTGGTAGGCAGCAAATTTATTGTAAAAACAAACCATAACAGCTTGAGACATTTCCTTGGGCAGCGGGATCTTAATGATAGGCAGCAGAAATGGGTAAGCAAGATGCAATCATATGACTTTGACATTTCCTTTGTCAAAGGTACGCAGAATATAGTTGCTGATGCACTATCTCACCGTCCACATTTGAGCTCCATGGCAGAAGTTTCAGAATATTGGAGGCATCTCATTGTGGCAGAATATGCCAAGGACACTTGGGCTTCAGGTATAATTGAGGGCTCAATTCATGATGATAGGTACTCCATTGTGAATGATTTAATCATTTAAAAAGGAAGGATATTTTTTACCCCAGGATCAAATGTGAAGAACATGGTGATGAGAACCTTTCATGATACACCTATGGCATGTCATCCCGGCTACTTCAAGACATACAAATAGATACGGGAGTGGTTCACTTGGAAAGGTTTGAAATCAGATGTTCTTCAATATGTCCGAGAGTGTCCTGTTTGCCAACAAAATAAACAGGATCACACATACCTTGCAGGCTTGCTTCAGCCACTTCCGATTCCTGATTGGAAGTGGTAGTGTATCTCCATGGACTTCATCACAAGTTTACCTAAGATGCAGGGTTCGGACTGTATTTATGCAGTGGTTGACTGTTTGACTAAGTATGCTCATTTCTTTCCGATCACCACTACATATTCAGCTACACAAGTAGCAGAGCTCTTCTTTTGGGAGATATTCAAATTGCATGGTTTACCTCGGAGTATAGTGAGTGATAGAGATAGCAAGTTTATGAGCCATTTTTGGCAGGAGCTCTTCAGACTTTGTGGGACCGAGCTCACTCCAAGCACCGGCTACCACCCACAGACTGATGGATAGACAGAAATAGTGAATAAGTGGGTGGAGGGATATCTCAGGAATTACATTGCAGGGTAGCAGAAGGGTTGGGTCAAGTGTATCTATCTTTGTGAGTATTGTTATAATACCACTTACCACCTTTCTATTATGATGACACCATTCATGGCATTATATGGGTATGAGGTGCCTAGCTTTCTTGATTAGTTGTTGAGTGACAGTAGAGTGCCTAGTGTGGGAGACATGTTGCAGGAGAATCAGGATATTATGAGGGCTCTTCGAGAGAATTTACAAAAGGCACGAAATCAGCAGAAGCAATACGCAAATCAGAAGAGAGTAGAGCGGTCATTTGAGATAGCAACTATTCGCTCGTAATGTGAGAAATGATTCACATTATCCCTTTTTAACCTCACAAACCCTTATTTTAAGTTGACATAAATGCACTAATAAGGTTCAATCAGATGCTCTATTCAGTATAAACCATTCAACTAGATTCAAAAATTGACATGAAGAGTTCTGGATAATCATCTCCAAACATCTTCAATCAACCTTGATCGATCACAGATCTCTCCAAGGGGTTCTGTAAGTAGCATGGTGTATTTGATGTTGTAGTCGTATAGACAGTCCACTCTCAAGAAGAGTGGTGCCGAGAAGCTTAAGCCACGGTATTATGGACCCTACAGGGTTATCAGGCGTGTGGGAGAGGTGGCTTAAGAGCTTGAGTTACCGGCGGACAGCAGAGTGCATAATGTATTTCATGTCTCACACCTCAAGAAGGCGTTAGGACATGATGTGATTCCTTCCACGAATTTACCACCCTTGGATGATGAGGGTAAGTTGATTTTAGTACCTGAGTCTATCTTGGATGTCAGGGAGAAGCAGTTGAGGAGGAGAGTTATCAGGGAATATTTGATCAAATGGAAGGATTTGCCGGTTGAGGATGCTACCTGGGAGAGCGAGGAGATTCTACAACATCCAACATTGAGATTGTTCGAGGACAAGCAATTTCAGGGAGGGCGGACTGTAATGTCCCCTTCTCCTTAGCACATGGACACTCACGAGGTTGGCCTATAATTTGACCCTCGTAGACCAAGGAGTTAATTAGGGGTCGACTTGGCAGAAATTTGTGGCTTCACATTCTATTTCTACTTGGTTTTATGGCGAAATAGGGAGATAACACGTATCATGAGATGTGTGCACTTTAATTATAATGTGATAATATTTTAAAAAGCGCTATTAAAATAATATATGTAATAAAATAATAATAAAGTGTACCTACCGGATAAAAAGGAATCTTATGATGGGATATGAAAAGAATAAATAGAGGAGGGAGATTCATTGTTGAGTATGAGGATTATTTGTTTTCTTCTCTTGTATTGTGGCTGTGGAGCCAAGGGTTGTCCGCAGATTTGGTCTTAGGGAACGATACCTCTCTTCGATCTGCATAACTGAGGGGGTGAGAGATCCTCCGAAGGGTTCCCTTAAGAGTGAGGGACATTCAGTCCTTCATATTGAGCTAATAGAGGTTTATATCAGTTTCATGAAATATGATTCTTGTTGAAGACTTCAGCTTTGGGGTGAATGAATGATGATAATTGGTTATGTTACATTTCTAGATAGTTGTCTATGCATTTCATGGCTATCATACTTTCATTTGCAAGACCTTTGTAGTTGTTCTTTCATGAGGAATAGGTGTTTGATGTCCTTCATATCAAACTGAAACTACTAAGACATACATCAGCATAACACGCAGATTAAAAAAAAGACAGGTTGTTAGCAAACATTTCCTTGCTTACTCAATTAAAACACTACAAGGGACATTACAATAACAAAGAGATTAATCAAGTCAATACCATTCATGTTTCTAGTTATGAGAAGCCTAAACTCAAGGAACCTCCCAATATCCTAAAAGTTGCAAAATACATATGTGAAAGAGGTGCTATGGAAAGACAATTAGAACACAAATATGGTTTTGAAATACATCAAACATTTAATGCTTGACAAAACTTAGCACAAACTGGATACTCTATCCCTTTCACAACTCAACAAGATCCAATATTTGTAGATAGAATCCTGGAGTTGGATTACAAACTCTAATCAACTTGTAACAAATGTCAATTCTCCCACAACAGCAAGGAGATAACTGATTCCTCAACAAATTAATAATAAAGACCTAATAGAGTTGATAGTGTCACAATCCCAATCAAACTCTTACAACAGCAAAACATAGTTATGGCTGAAAAGTATGTATAAACATGTCATAATGATTTATGAGTCATGCTATATCATTCCCACAGGTTTCTCCTTTGTTCCTTGACATCAATAACTCCAAATCCACAAGATCATCAAGAGAAGAGGTGGAAGAGTCCAAATTGAATTAAAACTCGCTCCTTAATTGCTACCTCCAAATCTGCCAATTTTGTCTTAGTCAACTTCTAGTGAATGTTGCTCCTTAACTATTGTGATTCACCTCAAACGCTTTAATAGATTTTTAGATCTCCTTTTGAGCTTTCCAAATTATTTTGAAGATCTACATTTCGTTAATAAACGACAGAGATATGAGTATTTTATTGAAACTAGTTTTTTGACTTTTTTTGCGCGTCCAGCCAACAGCTACATGCTGACAATTGTTAACTTCTTTCTTGTTCTTTCAAATTACATGAATGACTCAAACCTCTCACAAACAACATGCTAATCGTTCCAAAATACTTAACATTTAATAATAACCATTCATCATAATATATTACCATTATTTAGCATTAACTAGTTATACATACAAATGCCAATCAAACATCATTAATCATAGTTAATGCTTCGTGAAACCAAGGTAATATTTAGAAATGTATTGGATTAACATTATAAACATGGATAAGATGTCATAAAACATTGAATAATAAGGACAATTTATGGGCTCATCAAGGACCTCCTTGCATGAATCATATGCAAGCTAAACTAAATGATATTCCAACAAAAACTATTTCAGGGTATGATTTAATTTTAAATACAAAAACTTTTCCCTTTTTATGTTAATGTAGAAATTCAAAGTTGAACAATGAGATTGTATTACTTTTTCTTCTCATTTCAAATGCATGGTGAAAAAGGTTTGGTGCAAAGGTGCCAAATCTTCAAACAATTGCAATTTGTGTCTTAAGCCAACCATGTAACAGTTCCAGATTTGAGAACATTACTAGATTTTCTTGTTTCTTCATGTGATTGAACTTCTTACAATGTGTTGATTTAGTGGTTAAGATTTTTAATTTATGCTTTATTGAATCATTGATTTTGTTTCTTTCTTAGGTTGCACAATTTTCATCAAGTATATTGATGTTCCATAAAACACCAAAAATGTTGAATTCTTTTGTGAAGCTTTGAAAGGAGCCTTGACTAAGGTGGGTGAGGAGAATGTGGTACAAATAGTTATAGATAATGCAACAAATTATGTTGCTACAGGTAGACTACTCATCGCCTTGACCTCATATTGTAAGATCTTGACAAGATTCCATGGATCAAAGCGCCTGTGGAGATAACAAAAAGTATTTGTAAATTAATGTCCAAGCATATGTGGGTACTCAACCTAATGAGGCAATCCATAAGGAAGTTGTTGGCTCGTCCTACAATAACACAATTTGCAAACAATTTAATCACATTACAATCCTTGCTTCGGACACAGGAAGCTTTAAAGCACATGTTTGTTAGTGAGGAGTGGACTTCCTCATCATATGCTAAGAGCAATGCAAATGTCGATGTGGCAAATTGGATTTTTGATGAGCAATGCTTCAAGGTATTGACTATAGAAATCATAGAGGTAAATTTAATTCTACAATAAATTTTTATTCATATTTTTTTTTATTTGCTTATTTTTGTTCACACTTGCTTATGTTAATGTTTCACAATAATTGCACTTCATAAAGCCTTTAGTGGTTCTCCTAGGAGTTGCGCATGGGGAGAACCCACAATGGGCTACAAATATGAGGGCGTGAATAGGGCCAAGGAGGCCATTATATCCATTTATGCAAAAGTTGATAATAAGTATCACCCCATTTGGAAAATTATTGATAGACAATGGTACCTCCAACTCCAGAAGCCCCACACTCAGCTGCTTATTTCCTTAATCCACCATTCCAATTCCACCTTGTTTTCAAGGCAAATGAGGTGGTTCTAGGTGGGCTCTACACAGTCATAGAGCGGATGATGCCTAATTCTTGTGTTGGAGCACAAATAGTCACCAAGATTGAGATATTTAGATTTGCACGAGATATATGTAAGGCAACACAATTGACATTGCAACCAAGTAAAAATCTTTTAAGGGCATAATTTAAGTTTTAACTTTTAACTTTTCTTTTTTTTATATTAGTATTAATTATTGAAGCTTAAAGTTAGACAATGAGATTGATTTCGTGGGAAAGATTTGGTGCCAAGGTACCAAATCTTCAAAGGGTTGCAATTTGAGTATTGAACAAACCATGCAATGCTTTAGGTTGTAAGCACATGGACTATGTTTAAGCACATGCACTCCAAGAAGCGCAATAGACTATCAATGCAGAGGTTGAATGATCTAGTTTATGTTCATTACAACCTTCACCTTTGCCACAAACAAATTTTGAGCAATGACTTATCAACCATCACACTAGAGGAGGTTGATCCGCAATCAAATTGGAAGACTGAGACTAAGGATCCTATCTTTAGTGATGAGGACCTTGATTGGGTTGACCAAGTGGATAGAGATGAAAAAATAGTAGCCATGGCAAAGGAGGACAAAGCATGTGCAGACAACTTGGATGTTGGTGTGGGTGTCATTTGCATCATCATCCAAGACCTATCTTAAATGCCCATGCAAGAGGACCAAGTGATGTAGGCACCTCTAAGCCATAGATTTCTAGCTTTTGATATTTGTTTGGAACTTTTGATGCCATGGATATATACAATGAGTTTTGTATATATTTGTCAATATTTATATATCTAAATGTGTTATTTCCTTCAACTAAAATTTGTGTTTACAATTATGTTATCAATGTATACTTGTGTATGCAATCATAGTAGCTTCTATTTAATGAGGTTATTGCATCTTTAAGGTTTACTTGTTGAAGGATGCATGAAACAAGTTTTAAACCCTTAAAAATCTTTGAGTTTCGAGTGTCAAGCCTGACTTTGAGTCAAAAATCAGTTTGCAAGTTGGAGGCAAGTCAGAGTCTTGTAATAATGGTTTGAACACATAAACTCCAAGAAGCACAATAGGTTGTCGATGCAAAAGTTAAATGATATTGTTTGTTTTCACTATAAACTTTCCCTCCATCACAAACAAACCTTGGACACCAACTTATCTCCCATCACTCTAAAAACGGTTGATCCATAGTGAAATTGGACCACCGAGGTTGATGATCCCATCTTCAAGAAGGAGGACTTTGCATGCTTTGATCAAGTGGGTCTAGTGCCAAAGTTAGTAGCCATGGCAAAGGAGGTAGAACATGAATAGACCCCTTGGATGTTGGTGTCACTAGTATATAGGCAAATATCATGGTTGCATCATCATCAAGGACCCATCTTAGATGTCCACACAAGACTTGTACAACTATGGATGTTAGTATGAATGATGTCGACTCCTCTAAGCCATAGACTTGTACTCTTTGTTTTGATGCCATGGTTTTCATTCATGATTTTTCTATACACTTGACAATATTTATCTATGCTTCAAGTAAAATCCACTTTTATACTCATGTGATTGAAGCATACTTGTATATTGCGATTAAATGAACTTTGATTTGATTAGTTTATTGTGTTTAAAGGTTATTATTGAATGGTGCACAATAAGAGTTTTAATATATTTAATGGGTTTTTCAATTTCTTAAGTTGAGTTTATTAAGTCCAAGTCAAAAATCAGATTGTTGAGTCCAACCCAAGTTCAAGTCTTGTAACATTGGCATCACTGATGACCTTGATTTGGACAATGAAATTGATGGGGAATCAATTGTGAGCAACCAAGCAGCAATCATAGCCACAAACAATTCAAGTAGGGGTGCATTGAAATCTGAATGCCCTTAGAGTTGTTCGTGCGATATGCCAAAGGCCCATTTAATAAGAAAATCTCATGTACCTTTGCAACAATACTTGAGAAAAAAGAGGTAACTTATTCAAGTGGAAATGGAAATAGAAATGAAACATTTTCCCAAAGAGATGGAATAGCAACATTTTGAGAGTTAATGTACACCTTTTAGATACCACGAGTAAAGGGGTTGGGCCTTCTCTAAAGCTCACATTTGAGGAGAGAACTAAGATGATTAATTCATTTCAAGGGGATGTCACTAGACTAACAATTTCCTAACACCGCAAGATTTAGGACCTTTGTTTAGGTAGACTACCTTCACTTTTGTCTTTAGATGAGTGTTGTGGAATCAAGAGAAAAAACAAGTTGCGAGTTCATCATCACCTAACCCAATCACAAATATATTCAATATACAAGCAAGGGAGGTTAAAAATAAGGTCATTGCCAATTTCTATTTTGCTAATGGCATTTTTTTCCATGTTGCTCAATCTCCTTTGTATAGAGATATGCTCAACCAAGTAAACAATGCTAGTCCTATTATATAGGTCCTAGAGGACTAGATTGAAAACCACTCTTGGAAAAATGTTATTCCAAGATTAACATCTTGATGTAGGAGAGGAACTCAAATGGATAGCACCAGACTACAATGTAATCATGGATGCGTGGACAAATATTAGACACAATCCACTCGACACTATAGTTTCACCCACTAAAGAATAATACTTCTTAAGGAAAATTGATTGCTCAAAAAATGCAACGAAGTTGGGTTTCCATTTTAGATCCTATGAGAATACATTGAGCACATCAATTATCAAAATGCAGTGCAAGTGATTACTAATATAGCAATATTTGTAGGGCAGTTGATAGATTGATTCAATCTACACAGGGACATCTATTGGACCCCTTGTTGTGTACACGCTATGAACGATGCATTCAAAAACACTACAAAGATAGAGTGGGTGAAAAAACAAGTGGTGATGGATGCAAAGAAGGTGCAAATGTTCATTTGTAACCACCACATTTCATTGCTATTGCTTTGGATCTTTAGAAAAAAATCAATTCCAAAAAATAGTTGAGACTCAATTTGCTTCTTATTTCATTCTACTAGAGAGGTGGTTTGAATTGCAATAGTCCAAAAATTAGGGTGCCAAGTGAACAGGGAAATAGAAATCAAAAGGCCTATACGAGGGAAGGCAGCAAGAAGTAGGGGTGTGGAGAACTAAGGAAAGGAATGCCAATATGCGGAAGTCTGAAATACTAAACAAAACAAAGAAAATGACTTAGACTCCCTCAGAATTAGGGACATTACAATAGAATAGTACAATCTACATTCATCTCCCCTTTGAAAGAAGTCAGCATCCCTCCTAACCCAGCCAATATACAGTATCAAGAAGAATCAAATACAATGTCAAGAAGGATATGGATAAGAAGGCATCCCAAGAGTTACAACTGCTCCAACTGATCATCAATTAAAAGAGCCTACTCCACCAGATTTCAATTGCTTCACTTTAGCTCCAATTGTATAAATCTCCTTAGTGAATTTCTACAAATGGCTCTTTTCTAGAATTTCCCCTTCTTTGGAACATTTCACAATGTGAATTTGCCTCTTGGATCTTACCCTTTAATTGATCTCTATTAAATTCCACTCTCAAGGTCAACCACCCTAGCCTTCAAAGATGTCTACTCCTAATCATATTCAGCAACCTTAATGGCTTCAGTATGAACAAGCTAGTATGCTCAAAGAGTTTTTCTTGGAAGCATGTGCACAGCTCCTCCAACTTCACCAAACAAGGCCTCATTTCCAAGTGTGGCTTTATCTTCTTCATTTCCAGTTGACATTTTTCCCACAAGCAGATTGTAGCATCAAATATTGATATCTAAAGGTGTGTTCAATATAATGCAGAGAATTAAAAATAGTTGAAAAAGGAAGAGAATGGTAGGATGAATCATTGTGAGTAGCCTAAACAAAAAAAAGAAAATGACTTAGGCTCCCTCAGAATTAGGGACATTACAATAGAATAGTACAATCTACAATCATCTCCCCTTTGAAAGAAGTCAGCATCCCTCCTAACCCAGCCAATATACAGTATCAAGAAGAATCAAATACAATGTCAAGAAGGATATGGATAAGAAGACATCCCAAGAGTTACAACTGCTCCAACTGATCATGAACTAAAAGAGCCTACCCCACCAGATTTCAATTGCTTCACTTTAGCTCTAATTGTATAAATCTCCTTATTGAATTTCTTCAAATGGCTCTTTGCTAGAATTTCCCCTTCTTTGGAACATTTCACAATGTGAATTTGCCTCTTGAATCTTACCCTTAAATTGATCTCTATTAAATTCCACTCTCAAGGTCAACCACCCTAGCCTTCAAATATGTCTACTCCTACTCATATTCAGCAACCTTAATGGCTTCAAAGATGAAAAACTCTTACTCGGCAATAACTCTTTTGGCCCAAAATTTTTGAAAACTCGGGACTCGTCAAAAAATCGGGAAAAAATCGACAAAAACTCGGCAAATTTATTGAACATTTGAAAATATATAATTCTTAAAATATTCTTGAAAAACACACACATATACACTGAATTTGTAGAACATATTACTGTTTTCCATCATATATAAACCAAAGTTTGCATTAAATACATATCATATACCAAAAAATAAGTGCAACCTCTAAATGAATTTGAGTTCAATACATATTACAGAGAATTTGCATTCCTTTAATCTCCTTTTTGTAGAATTAAAGTTCTCCTCTACTTCACATCTTCCATAAAATAAATACTTTGTAGTTTGTTCAATAGCTGGCATTGGCATGTGCACACAAAACCTTTCAAATTTTCAACTCATCTCATACACATTGATGAACTTTGTCAGCTTTCACACCATACCTTCAATGTCAAGAACATGGTTCAAGAAGCATGAGACTTCCACATGAAACTACCATATCATTTAAAAACACCATACTGAAGTTTTCCTCACACATACACCCAAAGGATTCAAATTCTTCCCACAAAGACGCCACATCCCTTGAAGGCACCTATTTTTAACTTGTTGTGGATAGATACACAATTACACTAATTGATTCGCAAATGGCAAGGTGCAAGGTTATGTAATCAATTGCATGATAGTAATCAGTAAAAGAATACCCGACAAATCATTATTGCAGATTTATTTGAGTTTTTCTCCTGATTTTTTGTGATTTTTTTCAATAAATCACCCTGTTTTTTTCAAAAAAAACGCCCAAGATTTTTTTGTAGATTAAATCATTGCCATAAATGACTTGCGAAAAATTGGGAGTTAAAGGATTTTTTGCAAATTTTTTCATCTATGAATGGCTTCAATATGAACAAGCTAGCATGCTTAAAGAGTTGTTCTTGGAAGCATGTGCGCAGCTCCTCCAACTCCACCAAACAAGGCCTCATTTCCAAGTATGGCTTTACCTTCTTCAATTCCAGTTGACATTTTTCCCACAAGCAGATTGAACCATCAAATATTGATATCTAAAGGTGTGTTCAATATAATGCAGAGAATTAAACAGAGTTGAGAAAGGAAGAGAATAGTAGGATGAATCATAGTGAGTAGCTGCTGCTAAGACATCACAGGGGCTTTTCCATCCAATCATTTACAGTTCATGAAAATGTGAAGACTCCAAATATAGTCTTCGTTTACAAATTTTTGCATGTAAGCTGCATCAGTCAGAATCAATAGAGCATAAGTTCTACATTCAGCTAAACAAGAATCAATAATACTACCCAAAAAATTATAATCACATACCATGAACATAATATAGAAGGCTATAGAGAAGAATAGATTTATTTCATCAGGCAGCATACAATATGATGCCTATGCTTGGTACAGGGAAGACATGTCATATTACGATCCTTACTTGACATTTGACTTGCTATTTGTAAGATCTGTGTTAGTTGGCTAAGGCACTACCTTCAATCCAACCATTCATAACCAAAAAGTGAAATACACGACCTAAGATGACAAATAATCAATCAACAACGTAACCCTGTTGCATACAAAAAAATGCAATTTATATTTGATAATCTACCAGTACTGTCTAAAAAACTAATTCTACAATTTTATTATTGCAGTTATCAGAAAACAAGTCAAACCTCCTCAAATTGTGAATGTGAAACACCCTTCTTGAAATTTAGCTGGAAGAGCTGGGTGTGGGGATGGGAACATTTGAATGCATGTACAAATATAACATCAAATCCACATTTATTGAGAACAAACACATCCAAATATTGGAATCAATCATTACAATACAGTTTGCAGCTAAATATTCATGAGACCGAATTTAGACTCACTGCCCTATGATTGTTCATTGAAAACAATACCCTCCCAACGACTAGGAGAACATGATAGAATGCAGCTTGCAACTACAGAGTTAGACCATAGAATACAGGTCATTTGACCTTCAAACAAAGATTGAATGATCATTTTCATGTTCGAACATGATAGAATGCAGCTTGCAACTACAGAGTTAGACCATAGAATACAGGTCATTTGACCTTCAAACAAAGATTGAATGATCATTTTCATGTTCTTTGTGTTCATCATATCATACATCATAGTATCACTGAAATTTGTTGTGGACTATGAGAATGCAATTTGAAGATGTTTCACCATATAAGCTTTTTGTTAACATCATAAAATTTTGGTTGGTGTTAAACCAATTATTTCATAAAGAATGTTACCAACCAAAGCATGGTATGAGGCTCATAAGATTAAAAGAATATATAAGATCAACAAATGAACATAAAACGTTTTGCATCTTAAGGAAGTCTACCATCTTTATTAAAAGGGAGGACCTTCATTAACAGTTAATCAAGACAAAATGATTCTCTCATTCTAGCGCCCCTGAATGCAAGCCAGCCTTCTATGCAGAAAATAATAAATTTCATCTGTCCTTATGGTTTGTCCCAGTTACTTGCAACAATACTTGTCCCATGATCTTCTGGCTTGACAGGTCAGATGCATTCCTGCCAATTGCAAGTAAAGATAAACTACCACACCCCTGGAAGAACACAATTTCTCGATCATTTTTAACCCTAACCAGATGGCCCTATGGCATTAGTAACTATGGAGTTCTGCCAGATCTTCAGATCATTCTTCCAAATTATTCAGTCGATTAGGGCATCAAATGCCATTTGTCTGTTGAAACTATCATGCCATTTATAGACAAGACAAACAAAAACGCAATGATACCATGGTAACAAGATCCCAGAATTCCATATACATAAATTGTTTCCTACATCTTCTAGACTAAAATTCCGCTCATTCAGCTTATTTGAATCTAACAGGAAGGTTTTTTTTAGACTAGACAAATTCACATGTGACCTTCATAGAGACATCAATTTGACAACATTTACAGCACTTAACGAAAGCCAAGAGGGTTGGAGAATTTTTTGTAAAATCTTTAGGAGGACTGCAACATTTTCCTTCTAATAAAATCAAGTGCACTGCAGTATCATTTATTAGCTGAAGTATACATGAGAAGTCTCAAAGAAAAGATAATCATTAAATATGTCATTCATTGGTATATAGAATAGTGTTCATTCATATTCACACCATTCAACTCACAGATACACACAACCATTCAGTTAAATATAAGCATATTAGGTGCAAGGGGGCATACAATCCTGCACATAAGAATGCCTGCAATCACAGAAGTGAACAAAAGAATCAGCTGCGCCATTGAATAATCTCTAAATAACAACTTTGTTTGGTCCTGATTAATCTCCGTCACCCATTAATGCACCTTCAGCGTGGAACATAACGACCTGCACATTACAACCATATGTCAAACTATCTTACAAGAAACCAAATGGTCATACAAACAGATGGGTATGTCCAGATACGAATAAGTTCTTTCTGGAACATTAGTATCCTAGTCAGGGAACAGTTCAATTTTTTTTGGATATTTTTTGCCATGTTAAATGCAATAAAAGAGTGGCACATTCTGTTTTCAAAAAAATGTGAATTTTTAACAGTATGAAATGTAAATTTCATATTTTGTTTCAAGCTTGACTTGCTAAAAGCAACAGTCAAAATATGTATACAGAGAATTAAAGCACTTCTAATTATACCATGACTTCACTTTATAGTTTAATGTGTCTGTGGTAGGGACAAAAGGAATAAAAGATTGGACATTAAAAAAATTTCTTAAAAGAGGACAGTGGAGGAAGATTCATATAGAATATAACCATCAAATTAATCTAACTAGAAATTCCATATTATATAATGCATTACAGCTGATATCTTTTATCTCATTGTACCAAAATAAGTTTGGTTTCTGAAAATCTTAGCTGTTTAAAACTAATATTTTAACATTGGAAGCATTTTAGGAACATGTTTCTAAACAATGAAGGCAAAAGATTAAGGATGGTCTACTTCATATGATCAAAGAGATTGAATTTCATTTTCCCATGTAACTTCTATGCCATGGAATACAAAAACCTTAGGAGGGACTTGGCCGTGGCAACTTGGCAAGTTATAAAGCTCATCTTAGCATCATACCTGAAAGCTGACAGTATCTTGGAACACTTCAGTCATCAGTCATATTGTTTATGCATAAATTCTGTAATTTTCATTATACAAAAAAGTAATTTATGTAAAAGAAAAATTCGAAGGAATGGTCACTACGAAAGAAAGAAAGAAAGAAATCATATTAATGTCCATGGATTACCAAAACCAGATCAAAGGTGTTGATGTATAGCTAGGTCGGATCCCTTGGGTGGGCCGACCTAGTCAGCCGAATTGCTAATGGGCCTTCGGCCTTAGCAATTTGCCTTTGTATTGGGCCCTAATTGGGTGGGTTATAGGTCAGCCCTATAACTGTAACATGTAGAGAAATTCATGTAGCGTGTAGACATTATGTAAAACATAGCTTGGTCAGGACCTATTAATATTGTAACTTGTAAAGTGTTATTGGTCAAGTCCTATCCGATGTAACTTGTGATATTGGTTTGACCCTATAATGGTGAATGTAACTTGTGGTTATAAATGGGTCTGACCCTATAATGTAACTTGTGAATTTGTAATTTGGTGCCAAAGTCGACCTAGGCATAAGGGTTAAGGGCATGTATATAAAGGAAGTGACTTGAGGTCACAAGTGATATAACTCAAGCGAATATCATCTGCCTTAATGTGATCTGTTCTGCTCCAAAGGTCAGCAAACATACTTTGAAGGTCTGTGATCTCAGTCTGAGCCCTAGCAGATCTCTTCCTAGCTGGGTGAACTTCATTACCAGCTGAGTGAACATCACCCTAGGCTGTTCTGAAGCTGCCGAACCTGATATAGGCAGTAGTACCTGCATTTTGGAGACTTCTTCAAGTCTGATCTCAGGTCCCAGGATCAGATAAGTTGTGTCTTGTCACTTGCGTTTGTGCCCTAGCTGGGCAAAGTTGTAACCTATTTCTGTGATTAATCTAAGGCAGATCTGAGACATTAGTTGCTGGGTTTTTCCTCCAAGAGGGAGGTTTTCCCAGGGTATATTTGTGTTGTGTGTCCTTACTGTGCATTTTGTTTTCTACTCATTGATTGTTAATCTAATCACTAAAAACTAACAAAAGGGACTTGAGAGTATATCATATTACAATAGAAAGTTCTAGGAAGAGAAACGTAGAGAGGCCCATAAAGGGTTAGAACCAAAAACAAAAATCCAATACTGTTGGGGACCACCAACACGTGGTCTAGAAACAAGTAGAGGGAACAAGAACCCCAAAGAGCATAGGCTTTGGAGTATTAGAGAGATAGGAAAGTCTCATCAAGTATTGCAGTCTAGGGTTGAAATGGAGTTACCAGTGTCATCATTGATCACTTTGAAATGACAGGAACAAGATTTAATACTGCTCACTAAGGAGCGCCCAAGGCATTATTCTAAGAGGAAGCAACGCACTCTCTCTAGAATCACACCCAACACTCGAGGCCAAAGTTAACTCCTGTATTAGTGAAGAAGCTTGCAATGTGCATCTATCACAATGGCTAAGGCGACGTCAGAGAGGAATAGATCTATGTTGTCAAGGAGGAGTTGAACCCCACATAATTGAGAATAAGAAAAACTACTCTATTTGTGTCTGTCTGAATTAGCAGTATCCAATGGCCATTTAAAGCCACTAGTCTCCTAGATGGGCTGGAAGGAGGTGATCAACCTAGGGTTTCTAGGATCCCTACTAAAGGATCTGTGCTAAAGGTGACCAGTCACCACTAGTGTGGATATCTAAAGAAAGAAGAAAGAGCGCTGCTTAAATTCCTATAGCAGCAATAGAATCTACTCCGAATCTCATCGTAAATGGGACATCTGGAGAAGAAGTGTTCCTTAGTCTCCACCTTGAGGGATGTGGAGACAACAATTCCGGTCTTGGCAAAGTATATGGTGATTTTACAACTCGTAGAGGGTGGGAACAAACCCTCAGCTATCCCAGAGGAAACCTCAAGCCATGTGACCAATGATTACTGAGGACGGAATGAGATACCATCTTCCCTCTATGAGAAATGCTGAGTGTATAAAGGAGAGAAGAGTAAGAGAATTTGTAGGAGTTTGGTGAACGGCAGACAAGCTGCAAGGCTGGTATAACATTGAAGCACTCAAAACTGATGACACGGATGAATTTCTATCATCCTAAAAGAAATTAATAATGATGGAGTGCCATTTCTTCCTTGCAATCTGTATACTGGTTTACAAATACCATAACATGTCGCATCATTTCTTTTTAAAAAATTCTGTATGATAAATGTATGAATTTAAATTTTAGTTTTTGGGCATGGTGAGTTTCTTCCTGCATCAGGATCTTAAGAGCATAGAATCATCATCTTGAGATGCAGCAGGATGTCTGTTGCAGTACCTTAGTCCCCTAATTATAGACAATAGGGCAATTGCACACGTTTGATAACTAGTTCAATCCTTGTGGTACATTAATCTGACAACACTCTGCACATCAGCCAATATTATTTTTCAGCAAACAAGACCTGAATCATGCAAATTAGCCCAACTGCAGAGCCACACAATGTAGAATAAGATGTTATAATTTCGAAAAATGAGGTCAAGCATACTAGCATTATTCTCAATGTTAACAAATTATGGCATTGTTGAGATCTTTACAGATTTCATAATTAGGTTATCACAATAAATTAATAAAATTGATGCCTGCTTTAAGGGAAAAGGCAAAAAAAAGTTCTCTTGGACTATTGAAAAGAATGAAAAATTGAAGACCTTAAATAAGTGGACCTTGGACATTCAAGATGGATAGACAGATCATGTACCATCACATTACCAAATTTCCTTCCGCAAAGAGATGATTGATTTTGAGCAACGACTCTTTGAAGGTCCTCAAGGAAGATTCTAGTTGTTGGTTCTTGTAAATGATTTAAAGCCAAGTCACAAGATCATGTTCTTGTTTAAGTTCAGTGAGTTAAGATTCAGAACAAATTTCTCAACCGATTAAATTCAGGAAAATGATTGTGATTAAGTTTGAAAATATGAAGTTGACAAATAAAATAAGATTTAGAAAAAACCAGTGTTCCACGGGCGTTTGGGACGGGGGGATGCGGGGACGCGTTTCCGGGACGGGGGGACCAAGGGCCTAAGTTTGGGGATGGCGGGGGGACGGCGGCGGGGGGGTGGGGGGGTGGTGGTGCTGATATAGTTATACATATACATATAGTACTTGAAAAACTAGTTTTGAAAAGATGTATGACAGTATTACAATGTAAGAATCATATTTCAAATGAGACTATAGGAAATTTGAAATACTAAATCTAAATACCAAGATTTCTAAGTTGTGTTGTTATATGGAGCCTAATCAGACTCGGAGGTTAGATTTTCCCTACTTCTATCGGCGCGGTTTCCCCCTATATTTTTCAACGGGGGTTTGGGGGCAGCGCCCCCAAGTTGGGGTCAAGGGGCAGCGCCCCGCGAGGCCAAAAATACTTTTATTATTTTCTAAAGGTGTCGGGTGTTATTTTTCTTTTGGCCCACGTCCAATTAGAGTTACCCCTTAACCCTCAAAAAACTTAAAAAGTCACTTTTTTTTTAAATTTTAATATTAAATATTGCATATACGTGGGGGCGAAAGGAGACGTCTGGGCGTCTCCCCGTCCTTGGAGAGACGTCCGCGCGTCTCTCGAAGGACGGGGAGACGCCCAAACGTCTCCCAAGGAGACGTGGAGGCGTCTCCATGTCTCTTTGGGAGACGCCCAGACGTCTCCCAAGGAGACATCTCCACGTCTCCCCGTCTCCCTGGGAGACGTGGGGACGCGGGGACGTCTCCGCGTCCCGGTGGCGCTTGGGTGGCGGTGGCGGGACGGCGGGGGACGTCGCGTCCCCGTCCCCTCGTCCCCGAGACATTTCTGACGGGGGGACGCACCCAAAAAGGGGGAGGACGCATCCCCGTGGAATGAGGGAAAAAACAAAACTATATGCATAAATATACAAAAATTATATATTAATAATTTCAAAATTCATGAGATTCTTGCTGTTGGTTCTTGTAAATGATTTAAAGCCAAATCACAGGATTCATGTTTTTGCTTGACTTCAGTGAGGAAAGATTCAAAACAAATTTGTCAACTGATTATATTCAGGAATATAATTGTGATTAAGTTTGAAAATATGAAGTTGATAAATAAAATAAGATTTAGAAAAAACTAAACTAAACACATACATATACAAAAAAAAAGTTCTCTTGGACTTCTTGTGACCTTTTCACACATTGCCCCATTGCAAATGGGGACCCCTCATTTTCGCCCACCTGATCGTTTGCTTTAGGTCTCTTGGTAGTGTCTTTGTGACTTTCCCAATTTCAAGTGTTGAAGGGTGATGCAAATAAAACTAAACATCTCCAAGTTTAGAGAGTCATCATTTTTTTGCGTTTCTGTCTTGTCAATTCTATGAGAAAAGGCTTGCATTGAAAAGAGAATCTTTCAAAGGGATTACCAGTAAAATTTGAGCATTTTCTGAGAACTTTCTATTTTTAGCAATGTCTATTCTTAAAAAGTCTATTTTTAGAAAGTTTCACTATGGCCCCGATTGGCCTAATTTTGCATTTTGACAAAAGAGAATCTTTCAAAGTGCTTACCAGTACAATTTGAGCGTTTTCTAAGAACTTTTTTATTTTAAATAGTGTATCTTTAGAAAGTTTCACTATGGCCCTGATTTACCTAAGTTCGCGTTTGGACAAAACTTTCTATTTTTAGCAATTTCTGTTTTTAGAAACATCAAAATGTTGACTGTAAGTGGAGCAAATATCCAGATTCAAGTCCAGAAGAACAAAGATGAAATGCAGAGCATAAAGAAGTGAGTGCAGAAAAAAGTAACCTCCTCTAGGCCAAAGGTGTGCTCAGGAGTGGAAATTCTCATCGAAGGAATTTGGAGAAAACGAAAAAAATCCTCCTCCAAGACAAAAGTGCACTCAAGAGTGGACATTCTCATCGAAGGAGGAATTTGGCAAATACGAAAGATCCTCCTCTAGGCCAAAAGTCCGCTCAAGAGTGAAAATTCTTGTTGAAGGAAGAATTTGGCAAAAAGAAAAAAATCTCCTCCAGGACAAAACTATGCCCAAGAGTGGAAAATCCACTTCGAGGAGGAATTTTCCGCGAAGAAAAAACCCTTCTCCCTAGCAAAAGTGCGCCCAAGAGTGGAAAATCCACTCTGAGGAGGAATTTTCTGTGAAGAAAAAATCCTTCTCCGTAGCAAAAGTGCGCCCAAGGAAGAAATAAAATGTGGAACAAGGAATAATTAATATTTTAATGCATTTTTTTTTAATGACTATGAGGCGTGGGGTCCACACAAGGAGACAAAAATTAATTATTTTTTTAAATAAAATTAACTAACCCTAAATGAAATTGGTTGTTTTCCCCTTTAATCGACCAACAAGACAAAGAGGTGCTAGGCAAAATTGCTTATAAAAGTAAATTGGTAATTCATTTTAACCTCACAACTTGGGAATTCACAGCCAGAAGAGCAGGTGCATTTTTAAGGAGGAGAATTTGGGGCGAAATGATCAAGGCATTTCTCTTCTTCATTATTTTTATTTTGGAAATCTTTCTTGGCAAGGTTAGTTATTTATTTATTTATTTTCCAGGTTTGAAATTCCAGGTATGCAGTCTTTCGAACCGAAATCACACTCTGTACTTGTTCATTTTTCCTTGCAGTCAAGAATTTTGAATTCATATTTTATTAATCCTTGTGATGAAAGATTGTACCATAGGGTGGATTAATAAAATTTCCAAGTTTAAAAGGAAACGATTTTAACATCATTTATCCCTGGAATTCCAAGAAATTGAATGTCGGAAGTCAAGGTCGCAACTGAGTCTAGAGAGGCGCTAATCAAGAAAGAAATGAAAGGATTTCTTCCCGAATCCAAAATCCAATCGAAGTGGGAAAATGTTGGCGACATCAACTTCGGGATGTTCAACTTAAAAGATTTTAGGGGAAGGATGTTCGGGCATGATGGCATAGTCCCTTCAGAAGTGGCACGAACAATAGTCCAGAGTGGAATCATCCATGCAACTAGATTTCCTCCTTCCATCCAGTGTCCTGAATTGATAGTTGAATGTGCAAAACACTACAATCCAGAGAGAAGAACAATCTCAACTCCTAACGGCAAGTTACTGGCTAACCTCACTCCAAGAACGATCTAAAAGGCATTTGGAATCACCACATACCATACTATGGAGTATAAGAATAAAGAAAGAGCGTTGAAGTTCTACCATGCAAGAGTAGATAAATGTGCAGCTATTGTCAACCACAAGTGGATGGAGAAGCCTAAGCCTCATTATAAACAACTCATCAGAATGGACTTCGGGCAGGAATACAATGATCTAGTGGTCATGATGAACAGACTCATGGGAAGTCGACATGCATATGCCTATGAACAATGGATGCTCTTCTACATTGCAGAAGTTATACAGGGAATCAGAGTTATAGACTGGTCCAGATTGATACGTGACAACTTGGATGAGCAGCTGAGGAACTTGGAGCAAACTCGTTCTTTCTACACGAGTTCACACTTAGTCTACTTGATCGCAAGAATCCAGAGGTATAATGGGTTCATATATCAGGGACCGATTGGACTAGGTGAAGGAAAATTCAAAGTATATGAATGCTTTCCTCAATTACAACTGACCGACACTATTCATTACAGGCGAGTAAACAATGCGTTTTCAATGCATATTGTTCGGAGTCTGCAAGGAGGTTTCCACAAGAGGTTATCCTCAGAGACTAGAAAATTGGTGGAAAAGTTGGTGCATGGTTCATCCAATTTTCAGGTTCACGTATATCAAAGTCCAAGGGTTTGATGGTCATCCTCTTCGGCTACCAAGATACCCAACTAATAAAATAATCCTACTAGAGGTAATTAGGCAATTGACAATATATGACAAAATTTAAAAGAAGAAGAAAAAGCAAGGATTACAATTTCCCTTCATCATGGGAAATGCATATGAAGTTTCTCCATCACCTTCGGCAGTCGAGAAGTCAATTGAGGAGTTGCAATTCTACAAACTCACCACATACATAGCAAGGGCAAACTTTGATCCTTATAACAAGATCAAGAGTGCAAATGGTTGGAGACGCCCGCATAAAGCACGCATGGAAGATTATTGGACAAATGCTAGAGATGATTTTGATATCAGAAAAAGAATGTTTTCCAGACTGTTGTTGAAGCTAGTGCAAACATGTGAACTCTTCTCAGTGCCTGATCAATTAGGAGAAGATGAAAATAGAGTGCACACAAACTTTGAGAAGAAAAGAACAAGCCCATTTTTCCACCAAATTGGACCGATCCAAAGATATCGAATTTCAACGACTTGACAAGACCAATGACTAAAAGAACCAAGATATGGACTGAAAGGAAGGTTAGCAAATTCCAGGCCCAAAGTACCCAATTGACCTATGATTTGATGGGTGACCCTGAATCGCGATCCACTCAAGATGGGATTACTAAGGAAACATAGGATGATTCGGCTAAAGCATGAACAGGGCCAACAAGAAAATAATAGTCAAAGAAAAGGTAAGGAGATTGTCGAAAGTCCAAGTTCAAGGAAGGCAATGAAGCAAAATACACCAAGGACAGGACCAAACTCAAAGAAGCAAAAGACAGTGACACCTCAATCATCACCAAACAATTCTCCAAGCCTCGAAGAGGTGGACCTATTTACAAGAGAAAAGATATCTTGACCTAGGAATGAAAGCCAAATGGAGATTGAGTCTAGTGTACTTGACAAGCAAAGTGGAAATGCTTCCATGGAACCTCTCCACCAAGAAAACGTTGAACGGGAATCTTGTAAGGGTAAAGATTTGGATATCATGGATTTCTTTGACCAAATGATACAACAACAAAAGTAGGAACCTTGGGGAACCCAATTTTCCCTTTTCCAGTGGAAATTTTCTTGAGGATGAAACTTTGCCAAGACAACAAGATGGAAGTCCATAGTTAGCCGTCAAAAGCACCAATGTGGCTAAAAGACCAAATGAGAAAAGAATCAAAAGAAGATGGTTATCCAGCGGTAGAATTGGAAGAACTCCTCAGCCAGATAAACAATTCAGAAGAAAAGAAGACAGCCAAGAAGTTCTCTCGAATGACAAGAGGAGAATCAAGCTCAAGAATTCCACATGTTACAGTTCCCAAAGTAGACAAGACAAGGGATGAAATCACTCTAGAGGAGTATGATGTGATAGAGATTGATTTAGGACCTACTTCAAGATCCCAAGCCATTGAGGATTTTGACAACTCCACTCAAGCATTGAAAGATCAAATCACGAAATTGCAAGGAAATTACAAGAAGTTGAAGACTGACCATAAAGCCTTAGGTGGATATATGCAGCACCTAATAAAGCCAGATAGACAGGAAGATGAAACATTTGTTCCATCCACCATCCTCCCAAGGGAATAAGTTGAAGGCCTTGAAGAAAAGAAGATAATTGCTCAAGGAACTAAAGACTAGTTGAAGAAAGTTCACAAAGAGGCAAATACATTCATTGAGGACTTAGTACAGATGTATAACAGGATTTTGGCCATCCTCAATTCAATCCAAGATATTGATCATGCTTGGGAAGACACTTGTATCTACCAAGACAAGACAGTCCCACGCCTAGGAGCATTGATGGAGATTCTTCGAGACACATTGATGGAAGGAGGGGTGATCAGAGAAAAGGAAGCATATAACTTCCAGATGGTACAGCACAGTAATATTAGGAAAGGATGTTAGGATTCCCACAGATACTGAGAGGGGGGGGGGTGAATCAGTATCTAACTGGTATATTAAATTTCTTAACTTAAAACATGTAGAGCATATTAATACTGTGTATCGGTAAGCGGAAAGTAATGCAATAAACAGAGATAAAAACAACCACATGAAAAACACACCATAACACAAGGATTTAACGAGGAAACCCAGTGTGAGAAAAACCTCAGTGGGATTTGTGATCCACAATATTCACTTACTGGCCAATAAGAGAATATTACTGCTACAAGAGGGGCCTGCACATGCAAGAAGGCCAACAGCCTAGAGCTCACTGCTCAAATACAAAATAGGAAGTCTCACTAACTTACAAAATGGATTATATAAATCCAATGTCTTGTACTGCTTCAAAATAGCATCTAGAATGCCAGATCCAGTACCGGTTTCTACTCTGCTTCTTATATAAACCCTTAACCTATAATTCGCATAATAGGTCTGCCTTATTTCGCCTAATTACATTCCTCTTCCTTACTTACAAATGTTCTACAGTGATCTCTCTTATATAAGAGTCATTTTACAACTTGCCAAGTCGGCTTACAATGATTTTACAAATAATAAACAAAATATATTACAACAAAAATCCTGTCGGCCTCTGTGCCGGTATGCTACCTTTCACTGCCGGTGCCGGTGACCTGAGTGCCGGTGTAGAGTCTGATCTTGCTAGTGTCGGTGAACTGCCTTGCCGGTGTCATAGGATTGTAAGGTTGCCATCAATGACAAAACCTTCAATCACCTACAATGTCTCATTGGAGTGTGCATATGCCAACAAAGGAAGCCTTTGAGAAATCAAATGAAGAATCAGCCCAGCTAAGGTAGATACTCAAAGAAATTCAAATGGAAATCCTCTCCTCAATGGAGGAATTATTTGCACAAGAAATGGGAGATAAGGAAATGACCACAGATAATTTGAAGAGCAAGGTCAAGGAACACCTTCTCATGGACATGGGTTCTTTCTCGGGGAATCGCTTGGCTGACATTTCCATAATCATCAATTTCATCAACAAGATTCAAGTACTCAAGCCAGCATGGGAGAAGACTCTCAGTCAATGTAAAAAGGATACAACAGTCATGGAGTAAAAGCATGAGACTACTCCAAGTGTATCTATAGAAAAACTCCACATAGTGATGTCTAGGTTCTTTGAATTTGCCAACAAAGAGAGAGATAAGGGACCCCTACTTCTCAACGAGTTGTTTGATGCTTAGCTGACATCTAGATAATGAGTTCCTTTTGCATAAAAAGGTGGTCATTTACTTTGAAACCCTAATTAGGGTTTGCTCTCATTGCCTTTTGAAGGCCTATATAAAGGGATTTACCCAGTCATTTGTAATAAGGAGAGATATTATGAATTTGTTGCTGAAATCCTGCCAAGATAATAATAATTCATTCATTGATTTTTTGGTGAATATTTGTGTTGTCTTGAAGTTGCATGGTTTCCTATCCTTCAAAATAAAATAGAATTTGTTTTATGCATAAGTTCCTTATTTCCCCACGAGTCCCTTCTTTTGCTCTATCGGGCCCCTTTTGTTATGCTCGTATCATTTCCCCTATACCGCCACGCGTCAAGCAGGTGACATTTTGAGGAAGCATTTTCTTCTTGAGTGCGTCGGGCTCCATTCCACCGCCAGGTGTCTTTCATCGACATTTTGGTTTCATTTTCGGAATGGGCCCGCTCATTATAAATTGGGGCTTGCACGCATCAGACCTGCGAGCTTTCTTTAAGAAAAATAAAAGGTAGAATCCAGAACCCCGCCCAAGTGCCACATGTTAAGCTTGCGGGCCCTTTTGAAGGAGGGAAGGAGCAAAAGATTGCAAACACCGTTTGGTGGCCACGCGCCAGTGAAGGGCATTTTGAAGGAAGACGCCAAAGAATACAGAAAATGGGAGATGGCACCTAACGGTGGGGATTAATTTTGAAGATGAGGATCCGTTTTGAAGCCGTTTCGTTGGTTGAAGCAATTATGAAACCATCATGACATGTCACGAGATGGAAAAGCAAAACAAAAAGTAGCACCAATCACATGATCGAGCAAGGAAGGTAGTTACCTGAAGATTTGCGTCCACATCCAAGAGGGCTTAAACTTAGAATTTTGTGGTCATTTGTAAGGGGTTCACAATTCAAAATAGATTTTGATGTCATTCAGACTTCAGCATTTTAATTTTGCATTTTTGATACTTCACACTATGCCAACTTTCGGCCTCCCCATATAACTCTTTATGCTCTATAGTATGCTTTATGTCACATTGAGAAAGACTGGTATTTTTTTATCTGTTTAAGCTTTTATAGTTTTGAATATAATTACTACTGGATGAATCATGTTTTAAACTCTTTCGATTCAGTTTTGGCTTTGTTTAGAATATATTATGTTGGTAGTGGATCTAGAATAAATGTTATGATAATGAAGGACAGTTTAGCCTTGGAATTGTGCAACTCATGTGTAGTTTATTGTGCTTATAAAGCTGGTGTTTAATTCTAGTGCATTGCCTAGATTAATTTAAATTTCAGTTTGCTCTTCCTTTTTCCTTTTCTTATAAATGAAGAGTCGGCTTCTAAAATCCTAGTGGTCGTTCATTAAGGCGCAATAAGTCTCATGCTTAATGAACTTCCCATAAGGTTGTTGTCTTGGAAACAATTCTAGGCATCAACAGTTCTTTTTCTAGCACGCCCGGTGGGACTGAAATTTTCTCTATAAAGTCGGTGTATGAGCCATAGGCCTGTTACTAGAAGCTAAACTGCATCGAATCCGAGACTATTGGTACCTCCTCTTGTAGCAATCCAACCTAGAGTCTCAAGAGGAGGTGCGCAAATCCCAGTTCAAGCCCCTATGCAAATGGTCGTTCCTCCTCGGAATTTTGTAACATGGAATAGTGGGAGTCCTCTTATCCCACCTATGCCTCTAATCAATGGGATCCCATTCTGGCCTCAGCCCTGAAAGCCTTACCAAAATTCACCTGAGACGATTCCAAGACTCCCGTAGAACACTTGTAGGATGTGGCTGATGTGTGCACTATGCACAACATCATCCAGTAGAATGTGGCGTTAAGATTACTCGCGGCTTCCTTTAAAGAAAAAGCTCACAATTGGAACGGATTCTTGCAGCCTAATTCAATTGTTGATTAGGATCAGCTTGGGGATCGCTTCTTTGAACGATTTACTAAGAAGGGTGATAGATCCTCCTTGTTGCAACAGTTGATAACCATAAAGAAGGCCCCTCGGGAGGCTGTTACTGATTTCAACACCAGGTTTCACAAAAACTAGCAAAGGATTCCCGTCACCGCCCGTCCTCCTAAGGATATGGTGTTTGTCTTTTATCTCAAAGCGTTCAACTCTGACATATCCGTCATGATTCAATCCCTTGGCGGGAACACACTCCCTCATGCATATGAG
Organism: Cryptomeria japonica; assembly: GCF_030272615.1. NCBI lineage: Eukaryota > Viridiplantae > Streptophyta > Pinopsida > Cupressales > Cupressaceae > Cryptomeria > Cryptomeria japonica. Next base: position 333,667,100 of record NC_081412.1, read on the forward strand.
CTTGCAATCCGAGCGGAAAATAATCTGATCAATGTTGCAAAGCTCCCTCCAAGACCTCCCATGCCAGTCTTCCTTGAATTATCGGTGCAAGTCCCAAAACAAACGCCCCCAAGCACATCAGCTCAGCCGCAATCCATGTATATTTACCCTAATTCCCAACAGAGTAACGTTGCTGCATCATCTTCTTTGGCGGTCGAAGTGAATGATTTAAAAAATCTACTACAAACCTTTTCAAATGAAATAATCAATATAAAGAGGCAACAAGCAGCTCCTACAAGGCCCCTGTCCCAGAAATATCAAGTTGAAAGGCCCCCATATCAGCAGAATCGGTATCAGGGAGGTACTAAAGCTACTCAATCACAACCAAACAACCACATTGTTCCAAATCCGACTCCTTTGCAAGCTATTCCGCTAAGTCAGAGCAAAGAGCTAGTCGTAGGACAAAATAACTTGGCGGATGATACCAATTCTTGGTGCTTCCCATGTAATAAAGCTCACATGCCGAGGAATTGCCCATAGGGAAATTTGCAACAAAAAGTGGCAAAGCAACGAAGCCAAGGAAGTAATCCTGATGTGGGGGTTTATGCATCTTCAGGTATGGACAATGTCGTGCTCACTGCACAGATGCAGAGCATGTCTTTAGAGCAAGAGTCTGAAATCGCCCCAGATCATGCACTTTTCTCTTGGATGCAAGGCAAGGAAGCAGTGTTTGTAATGACGCTACCACTTCTTCCCCAAAGGTTCCTCAAGTGCAATCCGACTATAATCTTCACTTGAAACGCAGATTCACAGGCGAGACAATTGTGCACCAACCTAGGATGGGTTCGAACAAAGTTCAAGAACAGCCCGTCATGGCTCCCCCTTATCAAAGACCTAAAGAAATCACATCCTACAAACCTAAGGAACCAAAGGTGTCTATCCCTATGACCCCTATAATGTCGTGGAGCAGCTTAAAAAGGTGGAGCACTAGTGTATCCTTATGGGATATTCTCGCTATTCCTGAACAAAAATCGTTGTTGCGAGAGGCGTTGGGCAAAACAGAGAAGAGTCCAGCTAAGCCCGTGACTAAGTTAGCATCAGCAAAAGGCAAAGGGTCTGAGTTTAGGAACCAGGCACGTTTGGGTGCGGTGCTCACTAACCAAGGAGAGGCGTGTGCAGACGAAAAGGTAGATAAGCCGAAGCCGACTCCTTTCTTTTTAACTTTGATTGTTGGCAATAGATTGCTTCATAATTCTATGATTGATTCGAGGGCTAGCTCCACAGTGATGCCAAAGCAAATAGCGGAAGTCCTAAAATTAGAATATGAACATTTAGATAGATGTGTTATGTAGCTTGACAGGAATAAATAGAAATCTTTTGCTAACCTTGTATGCCTACCCAAGCATTACAGTTCCCCAGGAAGTTGTAATAATTGCTATTCCTCCTATCTTTGGTCTCTGCTTGTCAAGAGATTTTATGGCCAAGATAGGCGGATACCTTTCTCTAGATTGGTCGCATCTCATTTTGAGAACTAAGCATGGAGCCAAGTAAAAAATTGTGTGTGAACCATTCCATTTTGAGCACGTAGCTGATGAATCCTTGATGAACTTCGAGGCGACCCACACCTCCATTACTAAAGATGAAATGTGTTGTGTAGAGTTGTAAGAAAATGAGATAACCGGTGACCGGACACCTGAACAGGAATTTTTCTTGAATGAATTCATTGATTCGGATCGTTTTGGCAATTATCATGCTACTCCATTGGAACATATGTGATCTTTGACGAGGATCAAATTATCCCTGAAGTCTTCAAAGATCCTCAGGATGAAAACAAAGAAGACTTGAGTTCTAAGCTTTGGACCTTGTATTTTGATGGAGCGAGATGTGAAATGGGTTCCAAAGCCAGTATTTGTTTAACCTCTCCATTCGGGAAGGAAACCTTGAGATCTTTTCGTTTTCAGTTTCCTTGCTCCAATAATGAAGCGGAGTACGAAGGATTAGTGCACGGACTAAGTCTTCCCAAATGTATGGGTGTCGAATAGCTAAGAGTCCTCAGAGACTCTAAGCTAGTGGCGAAACAAGTCCGAGGTCAATCTGCGGCAAAGCATGTCCGAATGCGCTCATACCAGCATAGAGTATGGGACCTAAAAGAGAGTTTTGAAGCTTTTTATATTATGGGAATTCCTAGATGAAAGAACGCGGTGGCCGATCGGCTGACTACAATAGGGTCCCAGTTTGATCCTGCTTCTAAGTTGTTAGAATATAAACATTTTGTCCAAGTGGTTGTCAGACCAGCAATTCCAAACAATGATCAGAATTGGCAAGTGTTCAAAAATGACAAACACATAGCCATGTTTATCCAACATTCATGTGAATTTGTTGAACAATTGCAGCCCAAAGTAGTCGAGGCATATGAAGATCAAGTTATTCTGCTCAAAACTAATAAGCTCCCAAGGGGGTTAATCACTTTAGACAACTTGTTTGACAGTGATGATGCCCGGAATGATAAAAGGAAGTTCACAACAGACAAGGGAGATTATACTAAGCTAAAGGTAGCTGAAGGGAAGAAACTAAAAGTGGGAAAGAATGTTCCCCAGTGCGATAAAGACAAACTGATTCATTTATGTAATAAATATAAGGGAGTTATTGCATGGTCATACAATGATCTCAAGGGATATAACCCCTCTGTCATCCAGCATACAATTGAGCTAGCAGAGGGAGTGTAATATCCCCCTTAATTTTTCCCAAATTTTTTCCACAATTACATTCAACACAACACTTGTTATGGTTAAGAAATGAAAACCAAATGCTGCTGAAAGTAACCCTCCACTTTCTAATCACCGAGAGCCCAATCTGGGAGGGTGAAAGCATACAGTGTCGAGAGGATCGTTAGATGCCAATAACTGAAAATGATTACAATCTTCAAGCGGCAAGCCAGCCCCTTCCGCTTATACAGCGGGGTAATGAAAACAATGCAATCACTTGGTGGTAAACCAACCAAGGACAAGCTAAAGAACTGAAGAATGCAATCACTCAACCGCTTGTTCAATGGGAGGACTAGAAATGAAATTTCAATCAACTCTACCGCTTATGCAGCGGAAGGACAATATTACAATATTCAAAATAAGCAGCAAAGCCAGCCTCTTCCACTTATGCAGTGGGACTAGGAGCAATAATCCAATTAGATAGCTGTTAGTACTACTAACCAACTTTACAATATGGATTACAATTTAAGGGAAATCAGTATTCCAAAAATAGGCAGCAAGCCCAGCCTCTTCCACTTATGCAGTGAGACAAGAAAGAACAATAGAAACTGTTGCTAGTACTACTACCAGTATTACAACATGAATCATAGCATATAAGAGTGATGAACCAAGTGCAATAACATGACCAAAAGTTGCAAATGAAACCAAATCCTTTCTCTTCACACCAATGAACTTACACACCCCAAAATCAACTCCAAACACCAAAAACTCAAATTCTGATATACTCCCAGCACGCTGAAAACACTCAAACCAGCAACACCAAATCCCACTAAAACACTCACAACTCACCCATTTTCTAACCAAATGACACGAAACTGAAAGCAAATGATCACTAGGAGGCAGGCGATCATTCCTAGGACAACAAAACATGGCAAACCAACCCCAATAATTTATGCACCCATTCCAAAGCACTTAGCCACATGGTACGGCCAGCTAAGGTACGATTTTGCAAAAATAAAATCTAAAACACAATTTTAAGCTCTATAAACTTGCAAAATGAATCGCCTAAACCATAAAGAAAGATAGATGAAATACACAGACCGAGGAGAATGACACACTGAGACCTGCGACCCAAAATCCACTGCAGCACACTCCGCAACTAGCAACAAGAACACACTACAGCACTCCCAAAAATCAGAAATCTAATATATAAATCTGCAACATTATCTTCAATCCACTCCTCTGAATGAAGAGTAGTCTCCGGCTCGACTAGTTGTTGTATTGCAAGCAAGAAATCAAGCTATGGCTAGGAGGTAAGCGTTCCCCAAAACTTCCACTCTGCATTTCCGTAGCATTTCATTATAAAAATCCTTGGATACCAAAAACAAGAGCCCAACACTTATTTATAGACTTTGTGTCTCCACATTCAAATTCACATTCCCTCCAAATGAACGCCAAACCCAAGTGCACATTCACTTCACATTATTTTCAAATTACATTTCATTTCTCCTTTCTCCAAATCGACCTTCTCATAGGAGCAAATATACTTTATAAAAATGACAATAAAATCATAATGTGGCATCCAAGGAAGATAAGTGAAATATATTATAAAATTAACTTATTTCTCCATAAGGTGTCCATCTTGCCTTATTAATATTTCACTTTATAAAGTATTTTTCCTCAACAATAAATCGCTCAATATATAATTAAGGAAATGACTTAGATATCAATGTAACTTAAGCAATCCCTTTAAAATAAATCGTCCAACCTTTGCCTTAAATTATAATTTAATTTAAAACACCATTTTTCATCAAATACTGAACCTGGCAAAACAAGCTCCAAGGATATGGGGAAACAAGCTGAGAGAATTGCCCTGCCAGAAATAGTCACTGAACTGAGCTGAAGAACCCTTGCCAAGAATAGCACCAAAAAATGCTTGGAAGACCAACTGCTCAAACTGACCTGCCGGAAATAGCCATCTGAACAAGCCTGCTGACATCCTGCTAAAAATAGTACTTACTATAAATAGCATATTGCTTAAAATAGTAAGTGTTTCCAAAGTGATTTTAACCATATTCTGAGCAGTTGTCGCACTTACTAAAAATAGTAAGTTCGGAAAAAGTCACCCGATGCAGATGCATGTCGAACCATCTTGAAGCTCTTTGAAAACCCAGAAGGAATCCAGAATCCAAACTGTCAAACTCCCACATACACCCCCTGAAAACACCAAAGAATCCTCCTAGAAAATAGGAAACCCTAATTTCTACTTCTGACTAGCTTACGGGCCTCCGAAATAGGCTAACGGTCAACTGAACTAATCACTGCGGAGAAGGGGGCATTGCAGGGAGCCAAACCCATCAAACAAAAACAAAGGCTGATTAACCCCAACATCGAATCCCTTATGGCTCAAGAATTAAAGAAGCTAGTTGACTCTCGGATAGTATTAAACATTGTACGTGGGTTTCTAACTTGGTTCTCGTTAGTAAGAACGGAGATATCCACCTATGTGTAGATTTCAGGGGCCTGAATAGAGCTTCTTTAAAAGACCACTATCCGCTCCCATCCATGGAGCAGATTTTACAAACAGTGGTTGGGTCGGAGATGTTCTCCACGCTTGATGGTTTCTTCGGGTATAATTAGGTGCTTGTTAAAAAAGATCACCACAAAACCACGTTCACCGCTAAGTGGGGAACATTCGCTTATACTAAAATGTCGTTCGGATTGGCCAACGCAAGAGCTACCTTTCAAAGAGCCATGGACATAGCCTTTCGGGAGTTAATAAATAAATAAGATTATTCTTATTTATCTAGATAATTTAACTATACTCTCTAAGAATAAGGAGGATCACTTCGACCATCTAGAATTGGTTTTCCAGGAATGTTTCAAGTTCCGCAAGGGAAACTGCTAGGGCATGTAGTGTCCAAGGAAGGAGTTTCAATTGACCCTGATCGTGTACAGACCATTAGGGGATTACCCCTACTAGTAAACTAGTAAACTTTGTCAGCAAACTCATCCCTGACTTCGTCGGAATGATCAAACCCATTACCCACATGCTTAAGAAGACCAACCTTTTAAGTGGAATGATCAAGCAAGGCAGGCTTTCGAGAAAGTGAAGGAAGCCATATCCTCCACCCCGGTATTAGTCAACCCGGATCTTTCTAAGGATTTCATTATGTATGTCTACAGTAGTGAGTTCAGCATAGCCATGGTTTTAGCCTAGAAAGATGAACAAGGAAAAGGTGAACACCTAGTAGCATTTCATTCCCAAACAGTAAAGAGTTATGAGGTTAAGTATAACTTCACAGAAAGACAAGCATTTGCCATTGTTAAAGGCTTCAAGAAGTTTCAACAGCTGATTGCCTGTAACAAAACTATAGTTTATGTCACACATCCCAGCGTGTGTGAGTACATCATGGAAGGGGAGATAACAGAGAAAAAGGCTAACTGGATTACCAAAATTTTAGAATATGATATTGAAGTCAAGCCCACCAAGGTAGTCTGGGGAAGAGAGCTATGCAAGTATATGGCTCAGGAACTCCCATCCGAAGAAGAAGAAGATCAGTCTGTGAAATATTCCCCTTAATTTTTTCCCAATTTTTTTCTAGTTACAAGCATCACAAGCAACCCGCTAGGGTTAGAAAATGATAATCAATAACACTGCTAAAAGTAACCCTTTCACTTTTTGATCATCGAGAACCCAATGTGGGAAGGTGAGAGCATACGGTGATAAGGGGATCATTAGCTCAATGATCAACAAGAAATTACAATGCAAAGTACAATGCTAGGCGGCAAGCCAACCCCTTGCGCTTATCCAGTGGATGATAGAAACTTCCACAGCAATTTGGCGGTGCAACCAGCCAATTACAAGATTACAAGGAACTGAAAATACCAACAATCACTCAACCACTTATCAAATGGGAGGACAAGAATGAAATTGCAATCTACTCAACCGCTTATTCGGCGGGAGGACAGTGTTACAATAATAAAAGAAAGCCGGCAAGCCAACCTCTTCCACTTATTCAGTGGGTCTGATGTTACAATCCGGAAAGAAGTAGCTGTCAATACTACTAATCAGCTTTACAAATAAGAGCATGAGATTTTAGATTAAGCAGATCACTGTCCATCACTGCAAATGATAAGATATTCACTCCCAAAACCAACACAGACCAACCACATCAAGAACACACTCCACACTAACAACTTCGAACTCTGAAATGCAAACCACATGCTGGAAAAACGCAGACCAGCAACCTAAAATCTCACCAAAAAGCTCACAACTTTGCCCACACTCAACGGAATGACCCCAAAACAGTTGCAAATGAAAGATATAAGACTAGCGATTAAGCTAGACCCAACAAACTGCATCAAATACTCCCAAATGAATTCTTGTACGCATTCCCAGGCAGCCCACCATGGTACGGCTAGGGCAGAAGTACGATTTGCATTATAAAAATGAATACACAAAGTTAAGCACTACAAACTTACAAGAATGATCGCCTGGGACATAGAAAGACAACGATCCACTACCCAGAATGAGGTGACACCCGGATAAAGAGTGATGAACGAAAAATAAGCTACAGCCACACCAAAACCAGCAACCTGTAACACACTCACAGCACTCCAAAATCAGAAAACTCCAACACACGCTTTGCACTGAATCCATCCATTCTTCTGAGTGGAGAACAATCCCAAATCTTAACTAGTCGCTATCTTTCAAGCGAGAAGCTAAGCATACAGTCCATGAGGTAAGCATTCCTCAAAGCATTCCAATAGCATTTCAGCAGCACTTCGTTATATTATTCTTGGATAGTCTCAAATGAAGGCCAAGGCACTTATTTATAACTTCCTCTCCAAATCGAACTTCTTTCCCTCCAATATGGGATTAAACAACAACATTCAAATTTCCTTTAATTTGTGTTTCATTTCACTTCATTTCATTCACTCATCAAATCGCCCAAGGAATAATAATATTTTATTTGGCAACAAATAAATTATTCCCTCAAGTGGACGCCAACTTTAGCCAATGCTAAAATAACACTAAGTATAAACCCTTTTAATGAGAATTTCCTCCAAACGCATCCAACCGTAAGTTATAAAATTAAACTACATTTTGGCACCCCATTATGAAGGTAAAATATTTCGCCAAATAGACTTAGGATAAAAATATTATTTCTCCTCTCCAAGTCGTCCAAATCTAAATAAAATAAATATAAGGCTTAACCATTAAAATATACCTTCAATTACTGACAACTGCCAATGTTGAGCTAAGGCCAAAGTACTGAACTGCATTGCTAAAAATAGCCATCTGAGCTAGAACACAAGAACCTACCAAAAATAGTACTTACTATAGATAGCATACTGCTAAAAATAGTAAGTGTTTCCAAAGTGATTTTAACCACATTTTGAGCAAACATTGCAACTTACTAGAAATAGTAAGTTCGGAAAAAGTCTTTAGAATGATTTGCATGTTACACCATCACGAAGCTCTCAAAAAACCTAAAAAAACCTAAAAAAACCCAAACAAATAAACTGCCCTCGCCTCCACTTACTAAAAATAGTAAGTTTGCCAAACTCCATTGCTTGCTATGCATGTACCATCATTGCGAAGCTTTCTAGAAACCCAGAAGGAATCCAGAACCCAAACTGACAAACTCCAACATGCAAGCCACCAAAAATGCTGAAACATCCTCCTAGAAAGGAGGAAACCCTAATTTTTGCTCCCGACTAGCCTACGGGTTTCCGGAATAGGATAACGGCCAACTGAATTGATTGCTGCTAAGAAGGGGACATTATTGTCTGAACATGTCCTGATTAATGAAGTGGAATCAGGAAATTGTTGGGTCCAAGATAGGATTATGTTCATGCAAACTAGAAGATACCCGCCAAATCTTCCCCCCAGCAAAAAGAGATTCTACAGGCTATAGAACAGCAGCTATGTACTGATAGAAGGTGTGCTTATTAAGAGAAATTTCAATGGAGTCCTCTTAAGGTGCGTAAACCGGGAGCAAGCCAAAAAAAATCCTTTGTGAGTTCCATGAAGGCTCGGCAGGCGGACATTTCTCTACAAAGACCACAGTCACCAAAATTACGTGTGCTGGTTATTTTTGGCTCGATATGTTTAATCAAGCCCACTCGTTGGTCGGAAGTTGTGTAATATCCCAGTAATTTTTGTTTTGTTTTTTAACAATAAGAGTTACAAGCAAACAGCACAACCCGTTAAGGTTAGAGAAATAATCCAAACTGCTGAAAGGGAACCCTTCCACCTTTTGTTCACCGAGAGCCCAATCTGGGAGGGTGAGAGCATACGGTGTTCCGGGGATTGTTAGCACCAAAAATCAAACTGAAATTACAATGCCTGGGCGGCAAGCCAACCCCTTCTGCTTATCCAGCAGGATAGAAACCAAACCCTTGGCAGTAAACCAGCCAAGGGAAAATGACAAGAAACTGAAATTCAATCACTCTACCGCATATTTCAGCGGGAGGACAATTGCATTAAACTTATCACTCGACCACTTACTCAGTGGGAGGACTGAGTATATAAACTGAATTCAAAGCAAGAAGGCGGCTAAGCCAGCCTCTTCCACTTATGTAGTGGGAATTACAAATAAGGACAGCAAGAATGATTGATCAGTACTACTGAAACAACCTTACAAAATAGAGATAAGATGAGGAGAGTGATGCAGATTATAATATTACGAACAATGAATTTCTGCTACATCCCAACTGTAGGCTGGAATTACAAATCAGCAACCTATGGAAATGCTAGAATGCTCATAACTCCCTCATTTTACATCCAAATCAACTCAAACCAATCCCAAACCCACCATATAACATGTGCAATGACAACCAATTAAAGCCACAACCCAAACAACCCCTTATTTAATTTGCACGCATCCCAATGCAATATCAGAAACCCACGCCATACCTAGGAATTTCGATTTGGCACAATAAATTCAAAACTAAATCAAACAAGCTGTAAACTTACAAAGTTGATCACCAATTCTAGGAAGAAAGAAGGAGATGATACCCATAATCGTCAATTGCTCCAGCAGAGAGGTATGAGCGAAAAGATACTTCAGCCACAAGTAAACCAGCAAGTCTCCAGCATCATTTCAACACCAAAAATGTCTAAGCAAACTCTAAGAATGTAGAGAATACAATGCATAGCTAGGTACTGTATTTCAAGTACGAAACCGAGTAGCACTAGGGAGACGCACTCCAAAGCCTGAAGTTCTGTCGCCAAACCGGCAGCATAACATTACAATTTTTCAAGATGATGCAAATGGAAGCCCAAGTCTCATATTTATAACTTCACACACCTCAAACCCAAATGCAAATTCCTTCAAATTCAACGCCTTTCATTTGCATTTCATTCCACTACATGTGGACCCCAAGTGTGGCGCCATTTCCCACAAGTCAAACTCCACACCCAAGGCATGGACCCACGTTACGCTTTGGCAAATATTAGAGATAAGTCATAAAAATAATATCTCTCTCAAATATTTCGACATCTCTTTAATAAACATGAAATTCGCCAAAAACTTAGGAAAAATATAGACATTAATCCCAAATTCGATAATCAGTAGCAATTAAACAAATTAATTAAATATTAAACCGTAGGATAAGGAAATAATATTTAATTATATCACATATGACTCCCGTACTGATTATTATCAAAACTAGGATGAAACTGAGCCAAGACGACCACAGAACTGTTGTAGAATCAGAACCCTATCCACTGCCAAAAATAGAATTATGCCACACTGCCACTTACTAAAAATAGTAAGTCAAGAATTAATGCTCCGAAAAGCATGATCTTCGCGTCCAGAGGCAAAGCATGGAGAGCTCAGTAGGACAGTATCACCAGAATAGCCATTCCCTGACTTACTAAAAATAGTAAGTCCTCATTTCATCAATGCTGGACCCTCATTCTTCATTCCACCTAGCCTACGGGTCTCAGGAATAGGCTAATGGACCACTGGAAGGTCGTCAATGAGAAGGGGACATTACAAGTTGTAAGGAATGTCAATATTTTGTGGGCAAAAGGAAAAATTCAGCTATGCCTCTTAGCCCTATTGTAGTGGATGAGCCTTTTGCACAATGGGGATTAGATTTTATAGGCATGATTAACCCCTCATCTAGTGTCAGGCACAAATGGATATTAACGGCAATGAATGCAACCGAAGCAAAAATCCTGAGATTCTTAAGGGAGCTAGTTGCAAGGATCGTCTTCCCAAAAACTATTATCTCCGATAATGCTCAAGCCTTTTTAGGCTCTGAAATTTGCCAGTTCGCACTGAATAACGGGATATTCCTCAATACATCCTCCAACTATTACCCTCAGGGAAATGACCTTTCGGAATCAAAAAACAAAAACTTGATAAGACTAATGAAAAGAATACGCTCTGAACATAAGAGAAAATGGCATAAGCATCTAACAAACGCACTTTGGGCCGACCGGATCACTCCCAAGCAAATCTTGAAAACCTCTCCCTATGAGTTGGTCTACGAGAAGCAAGTCATGCTACCCATTAACATGGAAATTCCAGCACTGCATTTGCTTAAAGCTATGGAGGTTGAAGAGAGTGGAGCAATGGAAGTTCAATTGGCAGAATTACTTGAATTGTAAGAACATAGAGAAACTGCCTGAGAAGCAATTGATGCCAGGCAACAAGTGGTTAAAAGATGGTTTGACAAGAAATTCTACAGCCCAAGTTTTAAATGCAAGGATTTGGTGCTAAAATACAATGAGTGTGTTGCTAAGCCAGGGCAACACCAGAAATTCGACTCTCTGTGGGAGGGTCTGTACTGCATTAGTCTATGTAAACAATCAAACGCATTTGAATTGGAAACATTGGAGGGTGAACCATTAGGAATCCCAGTGAATGGGGTTCATCTCAAACCATTTTATTAGAATCTTGAATTAATTAACCTTGTAAATAGTGTGTAAAGTGTAGATTTGTGTACAGTTGCGGTGCTTTGAGTCTGAATTAGTAGTAAAAGAAGTCCCAACACATTTGATGCAACACAACAAAATGCAAGCCAAAGAAGTAGTATTTGTATTTATCAGTATATTTACACATTACAATCCAAAATGGCTCTTAGGTCTACGTGCATAAGTATTATAGTATAAGATGAAAGAAAAGCAGCCTAATCTATCTCTTCTTCGTCTTTGCTGGAGGAAGACACGACTTCTGCAGGAGGAATTGGTACAAGTGGTGGAAATTCAGCACGAGCGGCAGCAGGAGCATAGTGCAATGAGTTTCTGGAAGTCTGTATACCAGTCCAAACCAAAGATAGGCTCTACGCTCATAAACCGCATCAAAAAGTGGCATGCACTAGCAGATTTCTCTCAATGTTGCTCTATGTTGATAGTGCGGAAACCTCCGAGAAACTGAAGCCACGGAACCACCTCTCTAAGGTCATTGTAGAGTCTCAAGTCCATGGTCGTGGGTATTCGAAGGCCTATCACTGCGGAATGAACAATCTCCTCAAGGCCACCAAGCAAGTGCTTCAGGAACACTTCCCATGTTAGCAAGATTATCTTACCTTTCTATTCCCCTAAGTCTAGTAAAGAGGCCACAAATCAAGAAGCAATCTCAATATTTACTTTATATTTGTCCTCCCTAGTGATGAAGTCATCACCCAGAACCCACTTGATGGTTGCTATCCCTAAGGCATGTATCAATTTGGTCATATGGATTAGCCTATAAGGCCAACTGTGGCCTGGAGCTAACCAGTCTAATGGGTGTATCTAGCAGGATTTTGCCTACAAAAAGAGGAAAGCTATCAGAAGTTTATAATTAGCTAGGTACTTTCACTCGGAAGCTAGCCTTGGTTGGTTTTTCAGTTAAAACACGCGAATGATTTATAGGCCAGGCCTAAAATTCTAGATGGCAGTGGTACAAGGATCTTGTCAAAATAAAATCCTTGAAAATTCGATTCAAGTTGAGGGATTGTGTGCGAAGCCAAGGTAGCGAAAAGGTTGTGAGTTGGTGGCGGCGTCCTTGGAAAACGCAAGCCATCCGAACATGAGCCACGCGTCCCACCATAAAGGTTTAAATCTGCAAGAAATCGGCTAATAAATGATGTTCATCAAGCTCAACTGTCCAAAAAGGAGTGAGATTTGTGACGAAAGCCATACTCTCCATTTGCGGCTCTGTTGACGTGTATTTTGTACACAATCATACACAGAATAAAATACCAATAGGTATCTTATCCTCTCTTGAGAAAATAGTCTCTAACTGCTGAAGATCTGCAAAAAGGATCAGTTAGATGGACTCCAAGGTTCTTTTAGTGGGGTCTCCACGTGTGGACAAGCTTTTTAGTGGTATGATGTGATTTGCTGTTTCCTCCAAGGCGTCTTACGTATTCAAAGCTCGAAGATTTTACTAAACTAAAGGAACTTTCAAAAAATAGCAAAAAGATAGGGTTTAAGGAAGTCTAATCTAGCCTAACCCTATGAACGACTTAGCATGAATGAGATCTGGCAAGACTCAACCAACTTCAATTTTGCCATAAGATAACAACTCAATTGAAATTAGTGCGATCTTCTAAGGTAATATAATGGTGTTCAATGCATCAAAGATCAAGGACACTACTACGAAGGTACATATCCAAGACACAATGATAATTGAAGATTAAGGACTCAAAGTGTTCTCCAGTCGACCACGCAAGGCGTTCCTACAATCAGCAAGAAGCTAGTGGTTTGGATTGCGAATCCCACCAAATATCAAATCTCACACTTAGTCTTTCAAATTAACAAACTACTTTGATTGAGCGTGATTCAAGTACATCCAACAACCATGAAGATAACTTAAGAAATTTGCAACAAAACACCATAACTTCAATATTTTATTGATTTCCAAGTCATCATATACAACAATTGCTTGAATTTCTCTCTTCAAGACTCAATCTTGCTACAAAATAAAAATTGCTTCTAACTCTAATCTCTCTTACATCAACTATTGACTATTACTCTATTCTTCTATTATACTATTCACTATTACCAAATGAAATGAAAAATGGGGGTATAAATAGCATCCCCAGTTACAATGAAAGGTCCAGATTGAAAGTAAATCAACGGACAAGATCATGACACCTAAACCCTAATTAGGGTTTGTTACAAATGACCTCCTTTTTACTGAACAATATTAAATACATAGCCAAATATTAAATTTGGCACAAAAATCTAGGAGGTATCAACCAATGAGAAATAAGATGTCATGTCATCTGTAACAACCTTTCATCTAGAATCTTATTCCCTTTCCAATTCTCTTTCTTAGCATATGCAATGAACTTTGTCACGATTCCTTCGATTTCTGTGATTGGAATCTCGGGGAGATTCTTGATACTCTCTTCCAAGTGGATAACCTGATCAAATGCATCTAGAAGAGCTGCGTCCCAAGTAGGCTCAAGTTCCTTTGTTCTGTCAATCAGGAGCATGGTGGCATACATTTGATCATACTGCTCATCTGTAACATCTGCGTCCTTGCGAAAGATGATCTTGATTCTATCCTCAAATTCCTGGATATCCACATCTGTCTCGACCTCGATCCTTCTGCCAAGAATGGTACGAAGTACCTCAAATACTCTGTCCTGGATCGGATTGATCACCTCCTCAACTTGACCACATCTAACACTGATGTCCTCGAAGAGAACACTCTTTATATGGAGTAAGGTTGACCACTGAAACAAACTGTGAGAATCACCTTCTAAGATCCTCTCCTGCGTTAAAATTCTTCTGGATGTGTGTCTTATTACTTTCAAGACAGGGATGACAACGTCCTTGGTATGGGCAAATGCAGCTACCGTTGCCATCAATCTGTGAATAATCTCAAGAACTTGGATAGCCTGATGAATAATCTTCGACATCCTTGTAACAAACTCTAAGGCCATTGTATGAGATCTATCCATCCAACTACATGTACGCTGGACCAGGTTCCTGAATCTTTCTGCTTCATTGATCGATTGAAGGGGCAACGCCTGCACTGGTGATCTAACTGGATCCTGACGTCCCAAAGGTTCATTGATGTGACTGAAATATGTCCTCCATGCACCGACCTCTCTCTCAAGCTTCCTATTCTTTTCTACTTCTTCTCTAAGCTTGTCCTTTAATGCTTCAAATGTGTCGGTAGCATCATCTAAAGTCTGCTCTGCTGTGGATGGTCCTAACTCAATAGTCTGTATATGATATTCTTCTGCTAGGATCTCACCCTCATATTTGTCTGCTGCCGGTGTAGCTATCTGCAGTTTTCTAGATCCAGTCTCATCTCGAATCATCTTGGACATCTTTGTAGCCTTCTTCTTCTCTGTTGTCATATGTGAACGTCCAACAAGGCTCTCTAAATCAATTGCACTGTCCTCGTCCTCTATTACGATCACCTTAGTCAATCTTTCCTTCAACCAATCTGGGATATTCGATCTTGTCTCTTGAACTTGAATTTCTTTATGCACTATTTCTTCTTGTCTGGGAGGAGATGTTACTTCATTATCATTATCTAAATCATAGTCTTGGAGAGATCCATCTGACGAAACATGCTGTGCCTGTCCTTCCTCCTGTCTGTCATTCTGTACCATCGACTCCATGGACTCTTCCACTCGAACTGTTCTATCTTCTGGTCTGGAAGAAGTACCTGGTGCTTGATCTTTGTTGGCACCTAACTTTTTCTTGGAAGGCTCTTTCTTTTCTGATCTTTCCTTTCTCTTCGAACCTCTCGAATGGAGATTGCCCTCACTGGCACATCGAAGGTTACCTTCACCTGAATTCCTAGGATTAGGATTGCCTTCACTAACACTGGCTCCACCTTCGGCTGGCTTCTCTTCCAAAGTAAAAGACATGGCTATGCCTTGTTCTCTCAACTTCTGATGCTGAACGTCTACCCATCTGCGAGTACAAGACAAGACTGGTGCCATCAAATCATCTAAATCCACGGCCTCGGGCTCATTCCAATTCAAACTTATTGTTTTGCTTTCTCTATCATATGAAGATTGGATGTGCCTGCCGTTGTCCTGAGCTTGGTCGGCCACTCTGTAAATCTTACATTTCCTGATGAAATCCAAAGGCAATCTAGAATGCATCTTTCGTTTCACTTCGAGATCATCTAGGAGATTCATCATAAAATCTTCAATTTGGTGCTCATGTCTAAATCTTCTACCGACCGTCTCCTCTAAATGTCCATGTGGATCAAAACTATTCCTCCAAGCAAAAGATGAAAAAGGATACAAGGCTAACTCCTTCTCTGCGTCATCCATGGCTAAGACATTAGGACATACCTCAACTGAATTACCCAAAATAATAGGTACCTGAACTCCATTCTGATGTCTGTGTCTGAATGCCTTCACATATGCTACCAACTGCCTTGTTACTTCAAGTAACACAATTCTGTCTGTCGGGTACCTCGGCAACATGTATGGAGGTAAAGGACATCCATGCACTCTAATGTAAGTGAACTTGGGAAACTGAATGAACCAAGCACCGTACCTCTTAATGAACTCCTGGGCATCCTGAGATAATCTGTTGTGAATCCCTCCTTGCAACGTCCTTGTGATGTTCATCGTGAAAGTATCATTGATTAACTTGTAGTTCTTCCCTGGCGGATGATGCAAGTAGGTATAGGATTCACAAGCTCTGACCTCGCCGGGTCCTCTTCCAATCACTCCTCTGTGAGGTAGTCCTGCGTACTCAACGCTCCTGATTAAGGCATAGATGACGTATGAACTCATGTGGAAGGACTTAGTAGCCCTGAGTCTTCTCAACTGTACGTCTAAGCAATGGCTAATTATCCTAGCCCAATGTATTGTACCCTTTCCTTGAACAATCACCTGGATGAAGTAAAACATCCATTTCTCAAAATAGAAGGCATGAGGTGCTCCTGTAACTCTGTTGAGCATGGTAATCAAATCTCTGTACTCCTCCTAGAAATCAATCCTGTGTGGTGTGTTCGGTACTTTGCTCAGACGGGGACGACTCTTGAGTAGCCAGTTCTTGTTGATTATGCTTAGGCAAGCATCTGGATCATCATCGTACACTGATCTGGCTCCTTCAATGCTCTTGTATATCATGTCCCTGTGCTCTGGAAGATGGAAGGCTTCACTTATGGCTTCCTCTGAAAGATACGCCAAAGTGTTTCCTTCATTGGACACAATTGTCCTGGACTGTGGATTGTAGTGACGGGCACACTCGATCATCAACTCGTGGCACTGAATGGCTGGAGGAAAACCGGCCGCCTTGATGATGCCACTCTCTATTATTCTCCGGGCGACAGGTGATGGCTTGCCGATGTAAGGGACCTCCCGGAACTTCTTCGTGCTAAAGTTCCCCAAGTTTGTATCTCCAATGTTGCTCCATTTAGACACGATCTTGGTCTCTACTTCTTCGGTCTTCTGATCTTCTTTCATGAGAGCCGAGCGACTGGTGGATGCTCCCGCCTTTGGGGTCGCCATACCTACACAACATTTCATTATAAGAAATAGATTTTGCAATAAATAGCGTAAATAAGAGAGATAAATTTTAGGAAACCTCATGATAAGTCTCTAGAGTTATCATTTCCTAAAAAAACGATTGAGCCAAGAGATTCAAAATTCAAAATTTCAAAATTTGAAATATGACGATGAATGAATAAAGCAATAACAATAAATCGCCATACCTCGATAGAGAGCTAACTCTAGAATGCAAAAGACAAAATTCGCCTAGGCAAAATTGATGTATAAATAATCTTCAATATGGTCTCCTCAAAATTGACTTCGCCACCTCTGGAGAGAACGTGATCTTCAATTATCGCCTTTGGCGTGGTCTTAGATGGATCTTCAAATTTATCCTTGACAAATCGCTCAAACAAATCCTCCAAGTCTTTAGCAAATTCGCCTTTGGCGTGGTCTTAGATGGATCTTCAAATTCGCCTTTGGTGTGATCTTCAAATTCGCACCACCTTTGAACACACTTAGCACTTTCCTTCGTCTTCCTCAATTCGCATGTAGAAAGGTAAAATAATGATGTAGAAATGATAGTTTTTACCCCCCTTTATATAGCGCTCACATCACAATTCACCCTCAAGGCCGACTTGATAAAATAAAGTAATTTCAAACGATTTTTAAATAAAATAACAAGGCCGACTTACATGCATGAGCGTTCTTATTCGACTTTTAATTATTTAATTCATTAATTAATTAAATGCCTTTTATTTTAATTAATAAATTTCGATTTTTTTAAATCAAGGCAAAATAATTAATTAATGCACA